>NC_090728.1:12514264-12539264 GCF_036898095.1 Palaemon carinicauda
TAAACTAAGATAATATCTTTAAAATTTATGGAAAATATCAAATGCATATGTGAATTCAGTACGTATATCACATTTAACAGATTTTGAGCGAAGCGAAAAATCTATTTTTGGGTGACAGAGCCATGTCATCCTGATGGAAGTTCCTTCATTAGTAGATTCCTAAGTTATATGTGACTACAGTGATATATCCCAGAGAATTTACCGAAGGTACCCAGAATTCTAACTCCTGGAGCGAGTGTACCTTAAATTTCTCCAAGGGATATCGCGTAAGGACGTATCTTGACACATCTTAAAGCTATTTATACCCAAAATAGCCTTTCACTTCGAGAGGGAAAGTGGCAAGAAAAATAGGAGAGTCGTTAAAGAGGTAAACAACTCGACTCTCCTAATGTACTGTAAATAGTTCGGCCAATTGTTGTCGTGAATTTGACTATTAATTCGAGCCTCACGAGTGCTAGGCTTCTAGCCTAGGCACTCTCACACCTCATGCATGATATAACCTTCCTGGTAAAGTTTTATTGAAGCTCAGGCAATATTTTATACAATTAAGATATTACTGTTTATTTTCCTCTTCCATACTAGTATACTAGAGTTATGTAGAACGTTTCTCTATGCTCTTTAGCTTAATAGCTTTAGTGCTTTAGTATACTTTATATGTCCTCATTACTCTTGTATTGTTTTTTGGGGGGAGATAGATATCTCATATCCCCCTTTAAGTCAATACTATATCTATGAGATCTAAGAGTAATTCCCTTTCCCTCTGATTAGCCTAGGCTATCCTCAGTTAATTTACTGTAACCTGTGGTTGGGTAAATTTTCTGGGGCGTTTCGTTTCTCTCTCCTTTTCTCTGAGCTGGCAACTGAGTAGCTTGTCAGCAGTGAGTTTGGAGTTCGGGATGGGACATCAGAGTAAGTCTGTGTTAGGCATCTGGCTACCTGGTTTTATACCGGCAACTGAGTAGCTTGTCGGTATTCCAGTAGGGCTAGTTGCTGTTCAGAAGGCTAGCCTCCCTAGATGTTGTAAAGGTTATTGTTTCACAATTTCCTCCTAACTGGAAGATAGGTTTCTTCCCTGTTTTGATCCCTGGTACGAGATTCTGTTCTCTTTGAGTTTGTTTTCGGACGTTCTTTCATTGCATAACCCAACCTGGGGAATTGACTTCCCCTATTTGAGGTTACTATGAGGACAGAATCATTAAGGTTAGGTAATGCCTTAGGGTATTACTTTACTTACGGACTATTCACCCCTTTCCCGCAATCTCTTATGGCCGTGGTTCTACATAGGCTCCTGTGGACGTCTGTAGACCTGGCATGAGTTTTTCTGTCTGCTGCTAGTAAATCGCTGACAGATAACCTCATATCTTTGAGTGTACCTTAGCTTAGAGTCCTCCCTTGGACTGCTTTCCATATGCCTTAAGATGGGATATGTTTGAGTGGAAGCCCGAATATATTTCCCTCTGTCACTGGCACACTCGGGATGTAGACGACATAGCTGACCCTTTGCCGTCTTCTATCCTTATCTTTCTCTTTTACTGTCAATCATGGGCTACTGCCGACAATTTTGGATGGTTAGGCTAACAGTTCACTATCATCCCTTACCTTTGTCACCGTTGATTGATGACCGTTGGTAGGGTTTTTCTAGGCCTATCTACCGGCAACTGAGTAGCTTGTCGGCAGCTGGCCTATGCATTCCATCCATGAATTTTATTTTTATAGCCGGCAGTTGCTGGCAGGCCCGGCAGACGCCGGCCTGCTGGTATATGCTGGGTAGCTCAACATGACGACAGTGTCGGCGGGGGAGGCAGTGTCGGCGGGGCCGGCAGTGTCCGCGAGGCCAGGGCCGGCAGTGCCAGCAGTATATATGTATATATATACTGTATATATATATATATATATATATATATATATATATATATATATATATTTGTATATATATGTATATATATATATATATATATACAAATATATATATATATATATATATATATATATATATATAGAAATATATATATATACTGTATATATATATATATATATATATATATATATATATATATATATATATATATATATATATATATATATATATATATGTATATATATATATGTATATTCATATATATTTATATATACATATATAAATATATATATATATATATATATATATATATATATATATATATATATATATATATATATATGTATATAAAATATATATATGTACATACATATACATATATATATATATATATATATATATATATATATATATATATATATATATATAAATATATATATATATATATATATATTATATATATATACATATATATGTATGTATATATATATATATATATATATATATATATATATATATATATATATATATATATATATATATATATATATATACATATATATGTATATATATATATATATATATATATATATATATATATATATATATATATATATATATATATATATATATATATAAACACATACATATACATATTATATATATATATATATATATATATATATATATATATATATATATATTTATATATGTATATATACATATACATATAATTATATATATAAATATTTATATACAAATATCTATATATATATATATATATATATATATATATATATATATATATATATATATATATACTGTATATATATATATATATATATATATATATATATATATATATATATGTATATATATACAGTATATATATATATATATATATATATATATATATATATATATGTGTGTGTGTGTGTGTGTGTCTTTGTGTGTGTGTTTTTGAGTATGTATTATATATATATCTATATATATACATATATATATATATATATATATATATATATATATATATATATATATATATATAGGTATAGCCTGAGAAGCTAGTTTCACCCGCCTTACACTATCAGGTATACATGACATGCGTTACTGTTCAGGAGTACCTATCAGGTGTACTTGATAGTGTACGGCCGGCCTTATTGTCTGTAGTTTTTGTGAAATGTAAATACAGACGGAAGAAACGCAAACAATGGTGTAAGGAATAAATTTACCCAATTCAATCTTCTGAATGAATTGAGAAATGAACCATCTAATTATAAAAATTTTCTGCTCATGAATGAATCAGTGTACAACGAGTTCCTGTCACTTATATCTCCCTAGATTAAGAAGAAAGATACGCAAATGAGAGCAGCTATATCCCCACACTAAAGACTGACTGTTCAGTTTCTTCTTTTTTTATTATATGTTTAAACTACCGAATAGAATGTTTAACAAAGTAAGAAACCTTGTAATAAATAACGAAGGACAAAATAAAAAGTCATCTCTTTATATACTTAAACAAACTTCTTATTATCATATTCACTCACTTAAAAGTGAGACACCTTTCAATGAATAATAAAAGAAAATTATAACGTTATTTTTAATATACATAAACTAAAATTTCTTTTATCATATTTACCCATTCAAACGTAAGACACCTTTCAATAAATAATAAAGAAGGGTAAATATAACGTCAACTTTTAATATACTTAAAACAAATTTTTATTTTCATTTTCACTCATTCAAATGGTGCGCTGAAAAAAAAAAAAATAACGTTGCTGCCGTTTCTGTATTGCTGTGGACTTGGTGTGGGAACTGGTGTGTAATGTTGTGGACTTGGTGTGGCAATTGGTGTGTAATGTTGAGGACTTAGTGTGGCAACTGGTGTGTAACCTTCTGGACGTGCTAAAGTGGAATTTGGGTAGTTCAGAGTGCACATTTCTGCTTCAAATAGTAAGTCATTATTTTTTTTTCTCGAACATGATGTGCAGGCGTTTTTCTTTAATGCCCTCATTTTCATGATTACTGTTCTTCCCAAGAGCTCGCAGCAGTCGATTTGTGGTTGCCGTCGTTTGAAATGATCATCATTGGATTTCCTTTTGTTACTGGGCCCAGGTCGTGAAATTCTTGTCGACGGTGTAGGTTGATTCGGTTCCTGCCGCTGTTCTTGTGAGACATTTGGTGTCAAATTGTTTTCCTCTGGACATGGGTCATCATTTTAATTTTGATCATTATTATATAGATTACTCATTAGAAAATTAGTTGCAAATATATATTTTGTCAAAAATCACCCCACATATATAATACATATTTCTCTTTTTCAGTTTCCCAGCCGTCAAGAAAAATTGATAGAAATATCAAAGGATTTTGAGACTCGATAGAACTTCCCACACGGCCTAGGTGACATGGATGACAAACATATTGATATAATTCCCCCTAGAATTTCTGGCTCTTATTTTTTCAACTACAAAGGAAAACATAGTATGGTTCTTCTTGCAATTGTAGATGCAAACTACCGATTTCTCCTTGTGGATTTAGGAACAAACGGCCGCATATCCGACGGCAGTGTACTACAAAACACACGTTTCTATGAGAAGTGGAGAAAAAGCTACATATTCCCCAACTTCACGACGTCAGTGAAAAGTTTAAAAATGTTCCCTATGTTTTTGTTGCGAACGAAGTGTTTCAGTTGACAACTGAAATTTTGAAACCATTTAGACAGGCAGATCTTAATTCTGCAAAAAGAGAGGTGTTGAACTATCGTTTATCGCGCGCGAGGCATATAGTTGAAAACATCTTTGGTATTCTTTCATTGAGATTTCGTATTTTTCATACAGCAATAGATTTAGAACCACAAAATATTGAAAAGGTTGTGATGGCAGCTTGTGCTCTGCATAACTTTTTGATAAATAAACAGCCTACAGTATATGTCCCTGCAAATGGTTTGTATACAGAAAGTTCTAAAGTGGGAAATATTTTGTCGATTGGCTTCGATAGTGCAGATTCTAAGATGAACTCCCTGCAATCTTGTAATCGAGGAAATATTCGTGGAAATGCCAAAGTAAGAGAACATATTATGGATTACTTCATGGACGAAGGGAAAGTGACATGGCAAAATAAACACATCTTGAGGAACAAACAGAGCTACTGTGTTGTAGTTATAAGTAGGAGAGGCATTGTAAACTAATATTTAAATGAATATAGTCAAAAAGAGTAGTTCTCTTTTTTTACCTCATCATTGTCATTTTCAGGAAATAAATTTGAGACCGATGATCTGGTATTATCTTGGTCCTTTGGGAAATCGAAAAGTTTGAAGTAGCAAAGGGAAGGCTTGTACACATTATCTGCTGAGGCGTCGGATTTCAGTGAGGATTCAGTTTTCTTTTGCTCCTTTCGAGCATTGGACCTCAAACTGTTTATCTTTTTTTTTTTTTTTAACCAAGGTCTCATTAGCATCAGGCTCTATTTCCTTTAACCTCATCGATAATTTTCTGTATGCAGCATCTCTTTTGTCTCCATCGTGATATTCATTAGCTTTTACTCTCCACAAGCAAGGTTCACTTTTGTATAATTCAATAAACTCACCAAGAACTTCAATATTTCGTTGCGACATTTTTCAATATGTAACTGAACTGTTTGTTTAATTTAAAACTCAGAAAAATCAAAGGAACTTAACTGTAAAATAAATCAAAATTACAAAGCTGTAACCAAAAAAAATAAAAAATAAATAAACACCCACATCAAAGGATCGTTAATAAGTGAGAGACCTGTTCAGGTACACCTGATGGAACCGCCGCACACACATCAAGTTTACTCGCCTGTCAAGTAGAACTGATCGAGTTTGCACCAGTTGTTAGGTCGCCTGAGAGGCTAGTTTCTCCCACCATACAATATCAGGTTTACGTGACAGGCGTAACTGTTCAGGCGTACCTGTCAGCTGTATATGATAGTGTATGGCCGGCCTTACAGTAAAGATGCACAGCAGTTCTGTTAGGTCATCATCTACTAGCGGCTCTTTCCTCAGAATTTCTGTTGAGTTCCATCATTCGATTTCGGGCTTCGACAAGTAGTGAAGGCATTGATTTCTGGAATGTATTTCAGAATTATTCCTTCAACATTTCAGAAGATATATATATATATATATATATATATATATATATATATATATATATATATATATATATATATATATATATATGTGTGTGTGTGTGTGTGTGTGTGTGTGTGTGTGTGTATACCAGAGAGAGAGAGAGAGAGAGAGAGAGAGAGAGGAGAGAGAGAGAGAGAGTTCATGCCTTCACTTCACCTTGACTATTCCAAGGTAAGTAAGCGTAATTATGACAATTTAATGGCACTTGAATGCGCTAGACCAGACTTTAAGACTTGAAGACAATCGAACAATGTGGTGGGGGCTGAGCGGTAACGTATTCCCGTCGGTTTCGAATGTAAATTTTTGCTAACTGGTTGGACTGTCTTCTGGAAGTATTTCACCCTACAACAAAATTGTGTCTATAATTTTTTACATAATTCTCTCATAACTTTTTTTCTCAATTTGAAATTCTATCTAAAACCGAGATGCATAATTTGATTATGTCACGTTTAATTCAGATAAATGCCAAAAATATTCACTAACGTAAATGTGCAGGAAATAGGGCGGTGGTTGCCGACCTATGACCTCATCTCCACAATCACTTGGTAGCGTGGGAAGCAATTTGAACCACTTTCCTTATTGTATTATATCTGCTGACCCAAGCCACTATATATTGAGACGGCAGTGCCCAAGCACACGTGTAGTGAATAATTTTTCATGTCAACAGGTACACCGGTGAGAGGGGACGGAAAGGAGGCGAGAACTGGCTTGATGCGGTTGCATCACCTGCCACCGCTACCCAAAGGCAAGACATTACCTCATACAACACAGCAATGTGAGAGAAATAATAACAGCTCGGAAGCCAAGATGAGGCAGTGAAGTTGGAGCACAAGATCGAGCTGGGTTTACCTCAAGACGTGAGTGGGTAACCCTCAATAGGTCGATCTGCCATGGTAAGCCTACCTCAGCCATGGCTGGCGTTGATACGCCACGAGGTGTCCAATAACTGTCCCTTTTTGATGTAACAATTATATTCATATAACTGTCTCTAGCAGTTCGTTCTCCCTGAGTGTTTCTGTAAATGACAGGATTAATTATTAGTTACCATTATTCTAAACTACTCCAGTAAATTGGAAGTCAAAGAGAGACTTATATTTTCTTAGTTATTTAATTTAAAATATTGAGAGTTCTGTTGGCGATGCACTTAAACGATTTATTCACATTTAAAGAAGAATTTTGCTCATGTTCCTGTGAAAATTAACTTACATCACAAGTCGTCTTACGATGTAGAAGGCGTCTAATTCACCCTATATATATATATATATATATATATATATATATATATATATATATATATATATATATATATATAATTATATATTTATATATATATATATATATATATATATATATATATATATAATATATATATATATATATATATATATATATATATATATATATATATATATATATATATATATATATATATATATATATATATATATATATATGTGTGTGTGTGTGTGTGTGTGTGTTAATTGTTTTATCTTAGCTGATGAAAACAGTATTAAAACTAATATAACTTTGAAATAAAAAAAAATTATCAGCTAACAACATTATTCAGTGAAAACAATAAAGATATATTTGTGAATTTCTTAAACAGTACATAATACTCTAATTAATACAAAAATTATTCTATGCTCACAAAAAGTTTTTTACCTCAATCTCATTTAGATTACTTTCCATTTTATTGCATGATTTTTCTTTCTTTCTGTGTCAATCTTTTTATTTTAAAATCTTATGGTAAAAATAAATTCTGGTTGAAAAAATAAGTATATTACATCATCTGGGAGATGAAGCCATTTGATTTCATTTAAGGATATTTTATGGCTAATTTCATATCCGAGGCTAGTGTTTTTATTTACATTGTTTACCCGCCCTAAGGCTTTCAACACGAATGGCCTTAAAAACCTCTTATGAAACAGGTGTGAGAAAAATTTCCTCACACGGTTTATGCAGTTGACTTTTGTTGATCATTTTAACCCAGAAATTTTCGCCTCTGAGTGCCAGGCGTTTTATGACAAAGGTACTGATACTACATCGAAAATATTTCTTCCTCTATGACATCAGGTAACGATTATAGTGTTACTAGGATCTGTTGTCAAATTATCCATATCGTCACCTGAGTTTGATGGAGTATCATCACGTTTCATATCTAAATCCATATTTTTGAAAATTTGGCTGATCATAAATATTCCGAATGCAAGATCACGGTCATTATAATTTCTCACATTGTTGTTGCATTCGTTTATACTAACTCAATTGTTAAGATGTTGCTATTTCAATGTTCTTTATTTATGTTTGTTTGATTACTAATTAAGACAAGATTTTTTCCCAGATGCAGCTTTCTCATTCGATTTTTATAGCTTATAACACCGTGATGATCATGCGGTCCACTCATCTGACTGCAACATAAAAAATGCTCTAACACGTCCTGATTTAGTCTTCTAGTTAATATATATGCAACATTGTAATCCCTAATATCTCATACATGCCTAAAGTGAGTGACGGGAAAACTATAAATACTGCTTGACCTAGAGTTGCACATTGACATTTTTGTCATTACATCAATGACTTTACACAAGATTTTTCTGGTTTTCTAGGTAACTTCCCCGTCTCCTCTCATATTAGATAAATTCATAAGATCGAACCAATCATTAACCATTGACAGGAATTTTGAAGTAGGTATATACCTCCAGTTTTTGTTTTCTAACACTCCTCTCGCTCCTAAATACTCAACAGATTTAGCACAGCTGTTTGACATCAGCTGCACAGCATGATTTAATCGCTGAAGTTCATTGTTTTGTATGTTTAGATGGATTTCACCAATCTTATAATCTACATCATATTCTGTGCGAGTATTACTCAGCATTACAATAACGCAACAATCAAATATCAGTGTTTAGTCTTCAAAGCAAAACCCTTTAGTTGTAATGTGATTTATTATTAATTTTATCATGTGTAGGGCTTTTGCAAATAAGAATAATTCCCTACTGTTTTTTTATTTATTTATTTTTTTTTTTTTAACCACGCTTTACTGTCTATTGGATCAATCCTAAGATGCTTCCATAATTTTACATTGACTGTCCCCAGATCATGCACGAATGCGATCACAAAATACGCAGCATTCCCTACTTCCTAAATTATTCGTATTATTGTTTCATGCACGTAAGATTTATCAAAATCTTATAAGATGGGTTGTCACCATTTACCAATCAAGCTTTTAATCATTATTACCTGAACTTTTCCATGAGGTTTATATAGTCTGTCCGTTCCCTTATCATAACAATGCTGTTTCGTGAACCTCATTTCACCAAATGACATGACTGCAAGGCTCTCCTTTACAGTTAAATTTTCAGCTTTAGTTGTCATCAAAGACGAAACACATGTTAATATCCATGGCTCGCAAGGAAAATGTGCTTAACTGTCAAAAGCATTGCTGGTATGGACATTATCAACATCTTGGTAAGCCACATAATTCTTCCTATATTCATCGTCTCTATGAAATCTAAAAAAAATAAACTTCTGAACAATTTTTTCTATTATTAAAGCATCTATAGACTGCATAATTCATAATTCCCACAAACCTGTTCCCCTGTGCGCTCTCTCTCTCTCTCTCTCTCTCTCTCTCTCTCTCTCTCTCTCTCTCTCTCTCTCTCTCTCTCTCTCTCTCTCTCTCTTAGAAGATATCCATGTGGGAATCCGTTCCATTTAGGAAGAGTACACCTTGATCAAAATACCTCATAAAACAGATTTAGCATTTTTTATACTCAACTTCTTTTAACAAAACCATGTCTATGAATAACAAAATGTTATTCTTATTTTGCTTATATTTCTGTGTCAGAGGTAAATCGTGGTGATAGTGGATGTAATCAAATTAGTCCAATAAACATAGATAAAATTAAAAGTAGATGCTAAAATTTTAATGTTCATGATAAGAGAAAGGTAACAATTAGCCTTTGGTATTTTGTTAAATTGATCAATGTTAAATCCTACCTATTTTTATCTTCAATGGTGATTGAGTCCTGGCGTCGTATTATCAATATATTATTGTCAGTCAGTATCAGAGGAAATTTTAGAATTTTGTCATTACCAATATCAGAAAAAGTAAATATCGACATCAATGTTTTGAATATTAAGATAAACTGAAATATGATTTATGGGATCTGATTATCATAAGACAATGGATACAAATACATCTCTCACACTCAGTAATGCTCAACCGGATTTAATATTCTCCCGACACCTACTGCTTATTGTTTTCAGCAGAATAACGTTGTAATCTGTTATATCGTAGAATATGATGCATCAACATTCATCTAATATAAAAAGTATGTCTGTATAGCAACCGGTTATCATAATCATTATCGCTGATATGTAACTAAAGTCTAGAGGTGACCGTTATTACAGTTACAGCGATGTTGCAACTGGGAAATTCAAAGTAACTGCAGGAATGTGTGATGCCGCTATTACTGGCAGCTGGGTCATATTAGATGCCAGTGGTAGCTATATGATATGTCAGGCTGTAGCATACCTTGGTTATTATGGCTTTGCATATCTTCAGCACAAATCCTACAGTTTGTAGTATACTCATGCATGGCAGAGCTTAATACAATTTCTACTTTTATACTTAAAACAAATATATGTTATTCTAACTGTTTTTTTCAAGGTCATAATATATGTGTTTGGTTTATGAATATTATATATGAATATTTTACCATATACAATTTCACGCCCTTATTTCAGATAATATTTTGGATTGATTTTATTCCGTTCTGAATAAAAGAATAATCACTAATTTGAAACGAATAAGATGTTCTTATCCTAATATAAAAATTCTCATTAAATGTTTAAACATTATACAACAATATTCAATGACATAAAATTACAAGTTTTTAACCAATGACTAATTCAGTATAATTTTACCTAAGCACAGAGACGTATTGCCTATGTATATATGTAGGTATGTTATATATATATATATATATATATATATATATATATATATATATATATATATATATATATATATATATATATATATATATATGTATATGTGTGTGTGTTGGTGTTTGTATATGTGTGCATTATATGTATACTTTTGCATATAAATGAATATTTATGCTATATATATATATTGGAAAAACAAGATGTTATAAGCACAAGGGCTCCAACAGAGAAAAATAGCCTAGTGAGGAAAGGAAATAAGGAAATAAATAAATAATGACAATAAATTAACAATATATCATTCTAAAAACAGTAACATCGTCAAAACAGATATGTCCTATATAAACTATTAACAACGTTAAAAACAGATATGTCATAAATAAAAAATAAAAAAGACTCATGTCAGCCTGGTCAACATAAAAACCTTTGCTCCAACTTTGAACTTTTGAAGTTCTACTGATTCAACTACCCGAATAGGAAGATCATTCCATAGCTTGGTAAAAACTGGAATAAAACTTCTAGAATACTGTCTAGTATTGAGCCTCATGATGGAGAAGGCCTGGCTATTAGAATTAACTGCCTGCCTAGTATTACGAACAGGATAGAATTGTCCAGGGAGATCTGAATGTAAAGGATGGTTAGAGTTATGAAAAATATTATGCAACATGCATAATGAACTAATTGAACGATTAATATATAGATCAGGAATAAGAAATTTGATAGACCCTAAGTTTCTCTCCAACAAATTAAGATGAGAATCAGCAGCTGAACATCAGACAGGAGAACAATCCTTAAAACATTACATTAAATCTTTTAAACTTGAAATTATTAATACACGAACTCTGAGACTGCTAAATAACTCCCTGATATATATATATATATATATATATATATATATATATATATATATATATATATATATATATATAGTATAAATATTCCCCTATGTGCTAAAGTATACGGATAATTCACACATATACAAACACAAACACACACACACACACACACACACACACACACACACACACATATATATATATATATATATATATATATATATATATATATATATATATATATATATATATATATATATATATACTATATATATATATATATATATATATATATATATATATATATATATAGACATATATATATATACATATATATATTATATATATATATATGTATATATATATATATATATATATATATATATATATATATATATATATATATATAGGCAATACGTCTTTGTGCTTAGGTAAAATGATATTGAATTAGTCATTGCAATTCTATTTCATTGGATATTGTTTTATAATGTTTAAACATATAATGAGATTTTGGATTTAGAATTGGATTGTAGGTTGCTTATACTATAATGCTTCGTGTGCATACATTGTTGTTCCTCTTCAGGAATTAGATATTTCATAGCTTCCTATAATCAAGTTCAGGCTCTCTCTCTCTCTCTCTCTCTCTCTCTCTCTCTCTCTCTCTCTCTCTCTCTCTCTCTCTCTCTCTCTCTCTCTCCATAACAGTAATAATTGTCATGAATTTAATAGAAAATTCATTCGTGAAGTACACGCCACAGGTAACCGGAGGTTATACATATTATATACGAATCTACTTCCTCCTTTCCTTGCAGTAAAGATGCACTACAAATCCGTTCCCTTAAGATGAATAGTTAATTCAAGAAAATCGGAAAACTTTTTGGTCCTCCTTTGTTAGCGGCTCTTTCCTCAGAATTTCTGTTCAGTTTCATCACTTGATTTTGGGCTTCGACGAGTAGTAAAGACATTTAATTCTGGGATATATTTCAGAATTTTTTCCTTCAACATTTCAAAATGATAGATTTATAAGAGAGAGAGAGAGAGAGAGAGAGAGAGAGAGAGAGAGAGAGAGAGAGAGAGAGAGAGAGAGAGAGAGAGAGAGAGAGAGAGAGAGATATATACATATGTTAAGAGAGGAGTGTTCCTCCCTTTACCTTGGTTCTTTCAAGCTAAGTAAGCGTTGTTATCACAATCGAATGGCCCTATAATCCGCTAGACCAAAATTTAACATAATCGAACAATTGGGTGGGAGTGAGGTAACGTGTTTCTGTCGGTTTCAAATGTTAATTTTTGGCAACTCATCGGACCATCTGGAAGTATTTACCTTACAAGAAAACGGTGTCTCTAGTTATTTACATAATTTTCTCATAGTCTTTTTTTTTTTTTATTATTATTCCGTCCTAAACCGAGCTAAATGATTTGATTATGACACAGCAAATATAAGTCAACCATCCAATTATATTGTTGAAATATTACATATTGAAAATACAAAAATATTCATTTCTATATAATAAAAGAAAATTCCTTCCAAAGGTAGCAGATTTTCCAGGCTACCAGCCACCTGCTGAGAAACGACCGCAAGAGAGTGATTGGGTCTTTGACTGGCCAGAGTGTACTACATTGGATCCATCTCTTATCTCTGGTTATTGTTCATTTTTCTTCTGCTGCATATACACCGAATAGTCTGGTCTAATCTTTCCACATTTACCTCTGTCCTCATACACCAAACAACACTGAGATTATCAAACAATTCTTTTCCGCTGGAGAGGTTAAATACTGCACTATAGTTGTGCAGGTGCTACATTCCTCTTGGTTAGAGTAGAAGAGATTAGAAGTCATGGTAAGCAGCTCATCTAGGAGAAGAACATTAAAAAAAATCAAGCCAGTCTTTGGTAGTGTCATAGCCTCTGTACCTTGGTCTTTCACTGTCGTTTGGTAGAGTTCTCTTGCTTGAAGACTCTCTCGGGCATACTACTTATTATTACTCTTCCTCTTTTTTTTAACGTTTTCAGAGCTTATATATGAAATATTCATATCAAGATTGCAGCGGGTTTTAAAATATTTCATTTCAATTGTTCAATACCTCTCTTGTTGTTCATTCATTCCCTTATTTAATTCCCTCACTAGATCATTTTTCCTATACCAGCCCTTGAGCTTATAGCACCATCTTTTCCAACTAGGGTTCTAGCTTAGCAAATAATAATAATAATGATAATAATAATAATAATAATAATAATAATAATAATAATAATAATAATACGGTCAATTCTTTAGCGTAGGAATAGTCTTATTAGGTGGAGAGATCCCGTTCTTTTTCATTCCCACCAATTCCTAAGAATACATGCTTAATATTAGTGCACACCTCATCAACTCCACATATGCACGGTCATTCATTGTATTACGACTGCACTGAAGCCACAGGCTCTTCCCCTAGGCAACCCATACACGAGAGCCACACATGCACATCTTTAAGCAGTTGAGGCCCGGAGATGAAGAGGAACAATGGGACCTGCAACGGATCTTTTTGCACCCACATTTCATGAGATGAGTAACTGTGGCTAGAGCCGGAGAATCCTTTGGGACCTTTACTGGGACTGGCATTTGTCTATCCCCCCTTTCTTCCTTCCACCCCTAGGTTGATCCTGGTGGTATCTGAAGGTGGGAACTGTCATCTCGATACTACACCATGACCTGGTAATGAGCTTGGCAATGACTTTATGTAAGGCTCCTCGTGTTGGGGGCAGCTTTTAATCTTCTATTTGTTGTTTAGTGAATAGGTTCGACCTGATAACACCAACATCCACCAAATTTATATCAGACTCGTAGTGCTTGCAAACAAATATCTCACTGGCATTTTCAGTGTCACCTCCAAGCTCCTTGGAGGTTCCTAGGGCAGCAAATGAATATATCACTTCCATGGAGCAACTGTTCAGTGCTTCTCAACAGGTAAGCTTCCCCTTGGTAGCATATCATCCTGTTATGTCTACCCAAGAGAAGGCATGAAGTTCTAGTAAGTCTTCAGCCTTTGCACCCCAAAGCACTCATTGCTGGATCTTGTTAGTCTCCTTTGGTTTCCCTCACCAGTTTGCCAGTGCACCAGTGTCCAGAGGTGATGGTAACGGTGAATTGCAAGGACAAACACATTAGTGTCAAGGGATTGAATGTAAATTACGGTTGTTCTTCTTCGAGCCTCATACAGACTGTGGAGAATAAGGCTCGTGTCAGCTTCTTCATGGGAACTGCAGAGATATTGAACATCCATAGAGTTTGGGAGCAACCTCTGCCATCAAGTAACTATGAAGACTGTGGACTTATCCTCAAAATGGTAGAACGCTCTCTTTATATGATATGTTATCAGCAACATGATAAGCAGTGGCTGGCTTTTCACCCTCTCATTTCTCTCTTATGGCCTTCTTCAGTGAAACGGGAAGCTCATTGCGGTCAAAGACTAGATAGACCTCATTATAGTTGCAGCACCTGCAGCTCCGTGCAGCTGTGTAGTCCACCCATTGAGCACATGTCTTCGTCCTAGGAAATTTACCCATTGCATGAAAAACTGCCATTCCACCAGTGCCAGTTACCTTCCTCAGTGGTAATAAAGCAATGTTATTGAAATCTTTTGGCTGCAGATCACCACTAGTTTTATTTTGCAGCTCCCCAAGTATAGCCTTCATCTTGCGGATGTCTGTCCTTGGAAGGAGTTCCCCACTCAATGTGAACAAATATCATGGGAAGACAGTAAACTCATGCTAACAATTCCCTCTTTAAGGGTGATCTCAGGGCACGAGCATGCAACAATCAACATCCGGGCGAATAGTGACCTGTCATCCGTAAACTCATTTACTTGATTATCCAGTTTGTGGTTTACTGACTTCCTGGCACGTTTTCACATCTTGGGTTAAAACTTCTTCATTCTGGCCTAGGCTCTGGATTCATTTCTCTTGATGCACTCTCGACAAACCTGGCAAGCTTTTCCTGACCAATGTCTTCTTGGATGCAAACATCTTTCTTCACCTCGGCGGACATCACAACCTTTGTGATGATATTAGGTCTTCAACGTCATATTTTATAGGATTCATGGAGTATCCAAGATCGCTCTTCAGTCGAGCAATGTTTACTTCTTCCCTTGTCCAGACAGCCACTACTATGAATCACTAATTGTAAAGGATAAAGACTCTTTTCCCAGTACCAGGAGGCGAATCTAGATAACCCATAAATGGATACGAACAAAACATTGAAAAAATAGTTCTTCCTACACTCTCCCACGGCCTCGAGCCTCTCCTTCTTCCCTCACCAACTTCTCTCTCTCTCTCTCTCCTTCTTCCCTCACCAACTCCTCTCTCTCTCTCTCTCTCTCTCTCTCTCTCTCTCTCTCTCTCTCTCTCTTAATGTAACTTCAACTTATTTATAATATTTTCTGTCTATCTATATATCTGTCAAATAATTTACATCGGTATATATATTTAATGATCCATATGTTTAATATATATATACTGTATATATATATATATATATATATATATATATATATATATATATATATATATATATATATATATATATATATGTGTGTGTGTGTTCATCACTAGCACTCGTGGTTTTAATTAATTGAAATATCTATCACAATGTCATTTAATAATGAGTTTCCAGTAGATATACATTCCATAGGTAGCATATGATATTAGGCATCATTGTAGTTGATATATATATACATATATATATATATATATATATATATATATATATATATATATATATATATATATATATATATATATATATATATATTTATATATGTATATATATACATATATGTAAATGTTTATATATATATATATATATATATATATATATATATATATATATAATATATATATATATATATATATATATATATATATATATATATATATATATATATATATATATATATATATATATATATATATATATATAGAGAGAGAGAGAGAGAGAGAGAGAGAGAGAGAGAGAGAGAGAGAGAGAGAGAGAGAGAGAGAGAGAGAGATTTGTTTCTTAATACATATCATAATACATAGGTGGCAACAGAATTCAAAATGCACTCAGTTAGGTCCGTACCTTAACTAAGTCAGTTTTATACCCAATATAGGCCTTTCAGTTTTGATTCTCTTTTTCTCTCTTTTCACTAAAGCCTTATAATTTCTCGAAGTTTTGCAAATCAATTTTAATCCCTTTTTGGTTTGTTTCGTTTGAATATATTTAACTTCTGATTAATTCTATTGAACAATAAAAACGGCTTTTGAAACTGTCTAAGACGTTACACCAACTGACTAAAGCCACTGACCAAGGCATCTGATAATCTTTGCACAAAATTCCATAATTGACATATCACTAAAAAAAGATGTATGTAGTAATATACGTAATGACTCGAAGCATTACAAATTAACATTGGAAAATTTCTTTCAAGAGCTGGCTACATAATCTCCCTATAAACCATTGAATTTTATCATTTTTTCCTTCACCATATGACGTAAGTAATATTTGGTTTTATCAGCTGTACTATCTAGAGATGTTAAGAAGAATCCAAGACCAGTGCAACTAGGACTGAGATAGTGTCATCTAATGTATTGAGCCATTTGTAGACTATATAAGATACCTTATTGTTGCCTTGAGACTGCAATCCTTTGAGTGCAACATTTTGAAGCATGGTGCCATTCCCAGAGCATGAGGTTTGGCAGTGTACATCAGGAATGATTAAAATGTTATTACAGCTGGGTATTGATATACCAATTGCCCTTACTTACATTCGGAAGCTATCATTCACCTTCGGTCTATTCCTTCATGACTAGTCTAAAACTTTGGCATAAGGTGTACCTTACATTCTAGTTGTAGTCTTAGCTGCAAGCTAAATTTTTTACTTGACGTCGGATATGGACGAATCTTAGTTTTGTAGTTGGAAAGCCTGATTCCTGCAGCCTCTATATTCTATTAATTCTTTAACAGTAGGTGGGTGCATTGTGAAGTAACTTAGTTCTAGTGAATTCTTTCCATAATTGGTGCATATACTTTCATAAAATGATAAGTACACTACTATACTGGTACGTGTACTCCTAGACTAGTACCCTGCAATATAAAATTTCATTTAGAACAGCAATCGTGTGCCAAACACCATACAATTCTTACCTCAGGTCATACTGCTCTCGTGCCTACCTTTATGGTTTCAGTGGGTGGTTAACCTGATTTCACATGCATAACATAGGTGGTATTTAACTCAAGAATCAACATTTTCTTAAACTTGAAGAAGAATATCGCACATATCACCCTAGGGTAGACCGTACAATGCATACACATGCAAGCTCATCATTTAGAATTACTATAATAAACACAAATTAATACTGTTAATTGTTATGGTAACATTTATAATATAAACTAAGACAAATAGATACCTTCTACGCCAGATTGTGGTCTTTGAGCTTACAGAGCTACGAACTTGTTTACATTTACTCATTTACGTATGCACACGCATGCATAAATTTCAACTACAATCTGTTAGCATTATATCTGTGATAAGATGAAAATCAATTTGTTTTTCCAGCCGACTATCATCTAGGGGATTGCTATTTAGTTATACAGTATAATGGCTTTTCATGATACATGAGTATGCTGCTTTTCAGAGGCTGTGTAATGAAAATTAATGCCATTAAATATAAACTGTAAAAGTTTGTGAAAGGCATAGTTACTTTTGTTTATGTTCTACATATCACAATCCAGACTTGGATGATGTTATTTTTCAATGTTTTCTTATCATCATGGGTAAGATACACATTTATTGCACTACTATTTTTGTGTTTGCTGGTGAATTCTATGCTCAACATTTATTCTATAGAGGTAATTTTTTTTTCCAGCGATTGCTCTGATTTAAAAGGTTGTAACTTAGCTTTTGAAAAGAGATGTGAACAAATTATTAATGGATCTACACATAAATCTGGTAATTGCTTGGATCTAGCATCCAAATGTTGGTGCGACGAGAAGATATAAAAGGAAGTTAGAGTAGTATTTAAATTTGAATTGGTATAAACCCGATAAGCTTGTTGTTCTTTTTTTATATAAATGTTAGTATCATATTTGATAGTTATATATCCTCTCGGGCGCTAAACTACTGTATCGGGGTTAAAGTTTGGGTAATAATTTTTAGAGATATACATATTTGGAGAAACGGGGTGCTTACGTTTCTGGAAGAGGAAAAGATTAGAATTAGAATAACTAAACTTATATAAAATCTGTTGCTAAGAGAGTTTATGCTTCAATTGGAAATTAATATAAAAAAAAAAGATAAAAGAAACATTTTCTGGTATAACACAGAAACATAAATTATGTACTACAATTACTTTCAGACTCCTTAGTTTACACCTAATAATTAATTTTTACTTAAACCAGGAGTCCCTGTCACCCACAGCCTTAAAAAAAAACTGAAAACCTTGAGGATGATGTGTTCGAAAGTAGGAAGTGCAATGAGAAAGTCAACATGTCTCGTTACTCTTTTCCTGATTACTTTTAGTTCTTACACTTATCGAAAATTTGGTAATGTTACTTAATTATGTAATTGTGATTGTAGTTTTGGGCCTGCTCATTACCATAAAATTTCCATAACTCCAATATTATATGAAGTTTTTAAACGTCTATACCCTAGATTGTAGTTTGCGTTTTGTAAGGACCTTAGAACGTGTGATGATCTTATAACATATGTAATTAAGAAATCTCTTAATTGGGGTTATGAAGTTCAAAACACCAGTCTTTGTTTTATTATATCTTTTGAACGTTAACTTGAACAGTACCAATACTGAATTTTAAACAGATAGATTGTTATTGATGGACACCGCAGGGGCTATAGGAGTAGTAATATTATTAGCTCTCTACTTTCCGTATTATATACATATGATGTGGGGTTTAAGTTTGAATACAATTTGGTTTTTATGAAAATGATGCTACTATCTTTCCATTGATCCCATGCCCTGAACGTTGCTGAATCCCGGAACAGAGATTTGGATAATACTACCACATGTTGCTATTCATAGAGATCAATTCAAACCATAATAAAATCCCAATTAAGATTTTAGATTGGTTTATGACATTGAATTATGTGTTTTGCATATCTAGAATTTTCCATTTACAGTGTTTCTTGAACTAAAGACAGCATATAAGAACATTCTAATTGCAATTCTAGAATGTAAGTATACTTTCGAGAAACATCCGGGCTGTTTCTTTTCCTATCATACACACAAAAAATAGGTATCAAAGACCTTTCTAGGACATATTTCATTTAATATAATCTACTCTAATAGGAGGATTGTCGTCCTATCTAATCTTCAGCAGTCGTCTCTTATCCTAGGCTATTGGACATAAGCCTGTGGTTTGAGAAATTCCTTACCCTAGATCTGGATGAAAATATCTGGTATTATGATTCAATTAGCTGTCTATGTTGTTTAGGACTTTTGGTAATTAAGACAATCCTTCACATTCATTTCTTCCCGGACGATGCCATCCACTGTTTTGCATTTATTTCTACAGGGCTAGTAGTTCACGATATTCTTGAAGTTTAATTCATGTTCTATTCAAACTTTATAATTTATAGATACATATGAATCATATTTTCTTTTATATGTCCTTTTTATTGTACTTCTATTTCTTTTGGCATTTTGCTGCTTTGCCTATTCGAACCATTGATTTTTAACCATTTTTATTTTTAGTCTGGGTTTGCAACATGGATATTATTAATAATAAAATGATTATGGGAACACTTATAATACGATATTTGATTTTATGAAACATTTTCTTTACAGGCCAATGCTTTCGTCATTAAAGCATTTTGCAAATGACTGTTGACTTCTTTTGTGCAACTTTAATTGGACCCTTCCTCTAAAACTCTTGGACATGTACAATCAACAAGTGTAAAAAGTTATGGTGGAAGATCTTGAATTGGCCACTTCAATCAACGGGGGAAAATGTGAAAATGTATGCAAGATCGAGTTTTGGGAAGTTTGATTACATTCCTTTTCAATGGATTATTATGGAAATTGCCTAAACAAATGTTATATTTACGTCAAAGGTTTCAATGCATGACCATCACAGACAAATCGATCCTAAATGTACAGTGTTCATTGAAGAATTCATTGACATGCAACATTCGTTTTTTCCTCCGCTGCCCACTAACGGGGATGTGAAAGTGATATTAAAAGCAGAGTTACAACAAACACTAGTTCATTATTATCTAAAACTTAAAAATAAAAGAAAAGATTGAAAGGAGTACTTTATGTTAAACATTTGGTATGAATATAGAGCCCATTTGATTTGGAGGAAGTATTTTTAAATGCAAAAATTCCTAAAGAGGGTTGTGTTCGAATTCCTTTAATGATTCCGTCTAAAGGGTGCAAATCTAAAATTTGAAAATTTAATACACACACACACACACACACACACACACACATATATATATATATATATATATATATATATATATATATATATATATATATATATATATATATATATATATATATATATATATAAATATATATATATATATATATATATATATAAGTTTATAGATATATATATATATATATATATATATATATATATATATATATATATATATATATATATATATGTATGTTTATATATATATATATATATATATATATATATATATATATATATGTGTGTGTGTGTGTTTATATATATATATATACATATATATATATACATATATATATATATATATGTATATTTATATATATACATATATATATATATATATATATATATATATATATATGTATATGTATATATATATATATTTATATATATATATATATATATATATATATATATATATATATATATATATATATATATATATATATATATATATATATATATATATGTAATAGTTAGAATAGTAATATTACATGTTTAAAACAAATGACGTAATATGTCATGTTGGTTGGAAGAGCTAACCGTGAGATTTGCTGTAGTCATTCAAATTGTAAGCAGGATGTATACTGCTAAGTTGCCATTCTTTCTTAATGTCAACACATTGTCTCTTCGTGTGAAAGTTTGTGACGTCACCGGATGCAGGTGTCTTCCGATTCCGTCACTTAGCTAAATTAAAGCAAGTATACGATATTTGGGATATCGGTAATTTGTTCAGTTCATATCTAAACTTCACCAGAATTGGTCATGTGGACCAACACAGCTTCCTCCAGTGATGGAGATGTTTAACTCAGTTGTTTATTCACAATAAAACTTAAAAACCATTAAGATGTATTCAGTAAACCATTTAAATACATCTGAAACAACTCATACTCAAATGTGTGCTTAAGACAGTAGCACACCAATAAATGGTGGCAGCGGTTAAACTCTAAGACAGCGATTAAACTCTAAGAATTAGAGAAATATCTTCAAGACTTCAAAATAAATAGCTGTAAAACCAGAGAATGATCTTCAAGACTTCAAAATAAAAGCTGTAATACCTGATAAAGATCTTCAAGAACTCAAAACTATCTACAAGAATCTACAATTTTGACTAAGTCCAACGGAAATGCTAACACCAACATATGTTAGTATACAAATTGAATCTTCAATCAACATCCTAGGAAACCCAAGGACTGGCGTTCAACAAATTGCAAAACATATCCAGGAAGAACTACATTCAACAAGAAACTAGAACGAGACATCGCTAACAAAACATCAAGAGAGAGAGAGAGAGAGACGACGAGTCGACTTCATATAAAGCTAAGTACAGAGATTTTGTATTCATTTCAGTTTGGGCAGTGAAGTGTAGTTATCACAAGTCGTTAGTCAATTATTACTGGGGTGAGTGAATTCCTAAACTTTGTTATAAGAAACTCCGAATTCTCATTTAGAATTTTTCTTTCTTTGTGCTAATTCCTTTTTCTTTCATAAACTCTTGGGGGGAAATGTATTGGGATTAGTAACATTGTTGGGGGAATTTTATTATACATATGCGTTTACGCAGTGGGCGTCTGTACTCATATAGATATTTTGATAGGATTGAAAGGGGTCAAAGAGATAGAAAAAAAAAAAAAATACAGCAGTCATGGCTCCTCCTGTCAGCCCTACCCCTGGACCTAGTGGTGTAGGCCAGGCTAATCCTCCTCCAATTGTGACGCTTGTAAATGCCAGGTCAGCAATCCTTCCTTTTCAAGGCCGTGTCAACGGGTTCTTGCCACAAAATGTGGAGTCATGGATTTCATCCGTTGATGCCCATTTAAATGCCAAACAAATCGTAGATCCTTTTGTACAATTACAAGAAGCTAAAAGTTTTATAGATTTTTCTAAGGGGGATGCGAGTGCGTATTTAAGAGGTGTTTCATTTCAGGAAGCAGTTACTTGGGATGATTTCAAAGTTAGGTTACGCGCGATCTATGGGGGTGAGGAAGCTTTGGATGTAGTGTTAACGTTACGAAATACACTTAATCAAGCCACTATGAATCGGCTTAATGTTGTTGAGAGAGCAGCTCTCATAGCTGATAGGCTTAACGAATATCAGGACATTTTAGGTAATTCCACTTGGGTTACTAACGATAATATCTCCGTGAAAGATTTTTTACGATTAATGTATTTAACTTGCATGACACTTATGTTGCCTGAAGCTTTAGTGCGGTGCTTTGATAAGAAGTTAATGCCTGCAAGTACGGAATTGGATGTCTATAAACAGATAAAGAAACACATGTCCAAGTGTCCAGATCTCGATCCCGTGTTAACTCAAGTTTTTGCTAAGAATGAAACAAAACCACAAACAGTGAACGTAATTAACAATCCAGTAGCGGGAGTGACGTGTTACAACTGCAAACGTCAAGGTCACATAAGCGCAGACTGTAGAACGAAATTTTGTTCAGTTCACAACACAGGATCACATTCTTATAGTCAATGTTACGCGCGTAAGACACAACAATATCCTAGAAATACACAGTCAATTCCACAGTCAGTTCCATATGGAAATAAAAAGAAAAATCCTCATTTTAACAATAAGAAGAAACAACAAAATGTCAATGCAGTTCAGAGTCCGAAACAAACAAACACTTCTTCAAATATCGCTGAGCCTGGGCCGTCAAACCAGACCTCGCAAAGTCAGCCTAATTTTCAGAATGTGCAGAGCAAAGCAAATACCACATAGTTAACTCTAGAGGGGAAGAGAGTGATGTTGGGTCAAGGTCATTTATGTCAACATCAATAGTATTGAATAATCAATTTAATGTTTTATCAGATAATTGTGAGACAATAGATTTTCCTATGAAACACACGGCCGAATTAAGTAAAACAGTGCATGCTCCCGTAGATTTGCAACGAATTCATACAATAATAAGCCAAAATGAGTTACGGCCAACCTTATATGCTGTAAATTTAGAACACAAATCCTTTACGTTATTTTTTGACTCTGGTAGTCCACGTAATATTATGGATTTGAAGACGCATCATTTGTTGTTTTCGAACTTTCCGATTGAAAAATCAGGAATCAGACTTTCAGGTATAGGAAATAATGAATTGAACGTCATAGGCATAACTCATATTCAGTTCAGAGTCGGTAATCGCACGTTTGCCGATACATTTGTTGTTGTGAAAAACATTAATATGTATCCAGCTGTAATTATAGGATACCCATCTATGGGAAATCAAAACATTATCTTAGCTCCTGCAAAGCACGGCGTGTATATCAAAGGGAAATTCTATAAGTCTTCTAATACTTTAAAGTCAGTTTTGGATAAAAAGGAGACGACAAATGTAACCGTAACGTACGTTGAAGAACCAATAACTTGTCTCACTAATAAAGAAATAATATACGCGACCCAGCAGAATTCTCGTTCACCCGTAATATCATCTTGCACGCAATTTATCGAACCAAACATACCTTCGAATTTAATAGTGCAAATAAAGAAAACACTACCGGGATCTGAAATATTAATCCTTTCCGATACTTTGAAAAACAACGGATTGTCTGTCACACAAGCTATTTATACAGTAGGCTCACATCAGCAATGTAATATCGAAGTCTGTAATCATTTAAATAACACTTTAGTAATTCACAAAAATCAACATATCTTGGATGTAGAAGTTTATAAACATCGTATTCTTACCGTTGCTGAAATCAATCACTCTCAATCAGTTGCGGTTGAATCCCTTTTACGATCTATTAAAAATAAAATCAGT
>NC_090728.1:12544264-12571764 GCF_036898095.1 Palaemon carinicauda
ATCGCGATCTGACTCGCGTCGGTCGTTACCAAAAAAGGCCGATCGAACCTTGGATAAGTCAACAGTTCGTCGGTCGTGAGTGCATTCTTTAATGTCTGAAAAGCAGCTTTCTCTCTTTTTCCCCACTGAAATTCGGGCCGCTTCCTCAATGAATCTAGTGGTCGTGCTATGTGATCGAAAGTTCTGTATAAACTTATGGTAATAGCCAGCGAGCCCGAGAAAACTGGCTACTTCCTTAGCGTTTTTTGGCTCTGGAAATTCTCTGATTGCCTCTACTTTATCGGCACAAAGCCTTAGGACTTCGGGTGTTACTATGTGCCCTAAAAATTCTACTCCTTGTTGAAAAAATTTACATTTGTCTAAAATAATCTTCATCCCCTGACGTCTCAAGGCTTCTAACTCCTGTATAAGATTTTTTTCATGCTCGTCTGCCGTAGTCCCAATTGCAGTTATATCATCCAGGTAGACAAAGACACTATGCCCTAGTAATAAAGCTAATAAAGACATCATCACACGAGAAAAATGGGCAGGAGCATTTTTCAATCCGAAGGGGAGATAATCATACTCAAACAATTGATCATCCGCTATAAAGGCCGTTTTTTCTTTACTTTCGTCATTTAAGGGAATTTGGTGATACCCAGACTTTAACTCTAATGTAGAAAAAACCTGCTTTCCCTGACTTTAAGTAACTGTTCCTCGATAGAGGGCAAAGGTTATGCGTTATTGTTGGTAACAGCATTTATCCTCCTATAATCTACACATAGTCGGAAAGAACCATCTTTCTTACGAACCATCACAATTGGGGAGGCCCAGGGGGACTCGCTTTCTCGAATCATACCTTGCTCTTTTAATTTATTAATTTATCTTTCAATTGCCTCTACATGACAGACGGGAGTCCTATAAGGTTTGGAACGAATTTGAGGGTGACTGCCAGTCTCGATGTTAAATGGAAACTTAGTAATTCTCCTTTGGGGTTCATATCCAACTGCAATTACGTCCGCAAAATTCCCTACAATGTCTCCTACTCTCTTATAATAATTAATTAGGGTCGCTCTAACAGCGGTTTGACTACTAGCCATATTCAACACCAGGCACTCCTTCGATATATATATATATATATATATATATATATATATATATATATATATATATGTATATATATATATATATATATATATATATATATATACATATATATATATATATATATATATATATATATATATATATATATATATATATATATATATATATGTATGTATATATATATATATATATATATATATATATATATATATATATATATATATATATACATATATATATATATATATATATATATATATATATATATATATATATATATATATATATATATATATATATATGTGTGTGTGTGTGTGTGTGTGTGTATGTGTGTGTGTGAGTGTGTGTGTGTGCTTGTGTTTGTGTGTGTGTGTGTGTGTGTGTGTGCACAAGGACAAGGTCGCCCATACAATATACTGACTTGTTTAAAGATGGCAGATTCCTTGAAGTCGACGGAGCAACCAATGTCAATTCATATCCACTCCGTGTCGTCATTACCAACATACAAGAGTCTAAAACCCCGTTCACTACTATGATTCATAATGCTCAAAATGGATGCGTTGAAAACCGACTTTTTCAACAAGAAACTACACCGCCAACGTGTTGATTGGCCGGCCCGATTTCTTGGTGTTTTCATGCTTTGCAAATTGTTGAGTGTTGCCTCCGCTCAGCTAACTAGCCGTCTCCTATCGAGTGGACAAGGACCAACATTTCATTTTATTTTGATAATGACTTAAATAATAATTATAGGAATATTTTTTTTCTATCAATAATTTTATTATATTAAATAACAGTAGAGTCTGGTTGAACTATCGGCATACATCCTCTCTCAATGGCTTTAACTAGGCAGGCTAAGGAAGCAAGCGCGCGAAAACAAGTGAACGGTGTTGCATTACAATACTTTGGCCGCTAGTAATATTTTTCAAAACCAATACTGCACATGGAGGCTGATATCATAGCGTGTAATGGGCCTAAGCCAAGCTCTCTACACAACATAAGTCATCATCATTCAAATCTATATTTAGATGAACATTCAATCAAAATCCATTTTACGATCAAATACCAAATATCTTTATATTCAGTGCATTTAAAACAGAAAGGGAAAAGAAACCATTATCCAGAAAAGTCTATTCAAGGAAGTTCCATTCTGCAAATGAGTAAAAAAAAAAAAAAAAGATTCGAACACAATTATCACACTATAGTAAGGAATATAAATAATCAGTTTTATGATTCACAACCACACCAATCAAAGATGAAACTGTAAGGACAAAAAAATTAATATTTCTCTGATAAAAAAAAACCAAACAAAAAAAACAGCAGTTAACATTAGTAATAGACAATAGGTACTTCCAGCTACATGATTAAATGGATGCAAGTAAAGAGGAAATTAACAGAAATCTTATAAAATTTTTATGGGGTCAACACAGATATAGATAGAAAAGTTTCTAAACAAGATCAAGGAAAACTCTGAGAAGAGATCAAAACCCTAATAAAAAAAGATTGGAAATGAGAATAAGATCCAAGATATATTAAATATAATTAGCAGAACTATCAAAACAATAAACAAACTAAAAACTCAAAATATTCGTTAACACAATTAGACCAAAATTGAGGAAACACTAAAGAGTGGAAGGAGCACCAAATTGATGAAACGAAGACGTTGAAGAGGGTGCCAACAGATGTTTCCATTAGAGGATGAAGAGGGAAAAATTATTCATCAATAGAGACGAAGTGATAAAATTACCGAGGATTTCTATACAATGCTATGCAATAGTTATATGAAAAAATAACTTTGCAAATAAAAACAATAAAACACCAGAGCCAGTACCCAACGTAACAGTAAAAATAAAGAAAATGAAAAAAAAGGAATGCAAAGAGAACAAGAGAGCAGGCAGGCTTTAGAAGTGGGTATTCAACTACTGACCATATCCATGTAATTTACCAGATAATGCGAAAATAACAAAGTATGACGAACTACTATGTATGGCATTTATAGACAATGAGAAAGATTTGGATTCTGTCAAAATCTCAGAAGAAATGGAAGCTCTTCAAAAGTAGGGAATAGATCAACTATATATTAGAACACAGAAAGTACAGCAATTCTAGAACTACACAAAGATAGCGAGAAAATGGACTATCTTAACAATTTAAGATTTGCAGAGGACGTAGTTGTGTTCAGTGAATCATGAGAAGAATTGCAAAAGGTGATAGAAGATTTGAATGGAGAAATCAGAAATTTAAAAATGATAACGAATATGTGTAAAATTAAGTCCATAAGAGATATAGACAAACCTCTGCAGATTGTTGATGAATATGTGCACTTAGGAGAGAGAGTGTTTCCTAGAGACATGCGACCAAAATTAGAATAAGGAAAATCGTGTGATGGAGAGCTTTTGGTAAACAAAAGGAAATTATGAAGATTCAAATACCAATTTTTCTAGAAATAAAAGTATTCAATCATAAGGTCCTACCTGATTTAGCTTATTCATCAGAAACTTGGAGTTTTACTAATGATTCAGAATATATGTTAATTTCAATCATAGAGGTATGGAAAGGATAATAATTGGAATAGCACTAGGACACAGTAAAAGAGCAACCTGGATAGAAGAGCAAAGTAAATTATTAGATATTCTAATAACATGTGAAACAAAAAGAAATCGACATGGGGAAGACACATAATGAGAATGTCAGATAATAGATGGATATTAGGAATAATAAATTGGGCCCCTAGATTGTGAAAAAAAAGCAGGGGAAGGAATATAAGACGATGGAACGTACGTCAAAGAAAGTTTGCGGTTGTGGGCGGGCATAAAATAGACAATAAACAAACGAGAGTGGAAGATTATATCTGAGGCATTTGTTTTACATTGGAATAGTAATGAAATAAAAAAAAATCTATTTTTGGTTGGCGCAGGCTTACTATGTGTTTTCAACCACAGCGTGTTCTCATTATCTATAATAGAACTGTACTGAAACCATCTATAGACAATAAAACCGTGAAGCTTTGTATGATATCTACTTAAATAATGAACATTTACGTATATAGTTATGCACATGTACATTTATACACACACGCGTATATATATATATATATATATATATATATATATATATATATATATATATATATATATATATATATATATATATATATATATATATATATATAGATATGTTTATATGTTTATATGTTTATATATATATATATATATATATATATATATATATATATATATATATATATATATATATATATATGTATGTATATATATATATATGTATATATATATATATATATATATATATATATATATATATATATATATATATATATATATATATATATATATATATATGACAGTAATAGATGAAGTTTAAAACATATTTCTAAATAACAACCAAAGTTTTATGGACGTTTAATAAAATTCATGACTGTTGTAAACCCAAGAAGTGGTTTTATATATTCTTTCAAAACAGTGCAAGTTTTATTTGGTATAGACCTATTTGAAATACACATAATACACGACTTTTTTTACCATGAAGTTGGTCAACTAATTTTATATACTTCTTTTCTACAAATAACTCTCTAAAGAGAATGAGGGGTTTTGTCCTTGAACAAAACATCCTTGAATAAAAATTCTCAAGATAGAGTGAAGGCTCCGTGAAAATGAAAATCAATAAAGGCTATTGTCTATATTCATGGCTCCTCAGGACACGCCCCAGAGGTCGACTGCACTCGGCACGTGCATTAAAAAAGGGATTTTGACGTAGGAAAAATCTATTTCTGGGAGAGGGACCTGTGCCGCCCAGTGAATAAGCTCCAATTAGCACTTATTCTTAGGTAATTTACTGCTAAATATACCAGAGAAAAAATGTAAAGGAGTGCTAGGTTAACTAGCTCGCTCAACTATTGGTGTCGGTATAAAATTGGGCGTATAATGCAGAGGTCCCGCACTATTTAGATTCATCCACGACAAAGACCCCAATAGAGGAGAGCCGTTCAACCTCACTCGGCACCAGCAACTCTGCATCCGCTCAGAACCCAACTCCTTAGCACCCAAAGTTTGGGGACTCCAAGGGAGAGGAGCTGGGAGGGTTCACTGGGCGGCACAGGTCCCTCGCCCAGAAATAGATTTTTCCTACGTCAAAATCCCTTTTCTGGGCTTGAACCTGTGCCGGCCAGTGAATATATACAAGAGAAATGTCACCAAGCTTGTAAAATAAAGGAAAAAACATAAACGTAAGGGAAATACAAGTTGCTTTAATCAGAGATGAGTGCCAAAAACAGCTATAAGGGTATCTTAAAAAGAACATAAATCCACTTGGTAGAACAATTGACAAATAAGGTAAGGTATAATAATGCCGTGAGTGATGATATATACAGATACTCAGGAGTCAAAAATTTACAAATATTGTAATAGTAATCAGGTGCGAAACCAACGAATACAAATAGGGTATAAATGAGGCAGGTAAGGGGGAGAGATAAAATGACAAGGAATTAACATGTGAGTTACCTGGGGGTAACTACGCTCCCTGCAGCTACTGTAGGAAATTTAAGGGCTTCCAAATGTTTAAGGTAGTGTTTCTTGAACATTGACGGTGATTTCCACCCTGTATACCTGGAAAGGTCCGTAAAATTCATGTGGTGAAAAAAGTTCACCGAAGTAGCAACCGCTCTGATATCATGTGCAAGAGGAAAAGAGTCAGGGCTAGCTTGTTTAATAAAATACAAAATTTGTTGCCTGATCCCTTTAATGGTAATGGTACCGTCTTGTTCTCTAACGAATAGAGGCCCCGAGGAGTTAGAGGAGGTCCGGGATAAATAAGACCTAAGAGTAGTAACAGGGCACAGAGACGGATCTTGCGTGAGGGGAACAATTTTCCAGGAGGACCATCTGTTCTGAGGGTCTTCGTTCTTAGCTAAAAAGAATTTGTTAGGTGAAAGAAGGACCTCTCCCGAAGGAAGGAACTCAATATGACCCGGGTCTCTTGACAAAGCTGCCAGTTCAGAAATTCTTGCCCCGGAAGCCAAACTCACCAGGAAAAGTGTTTTCCTGAGAAGGGGAATGTAATCACAAGAACTGTTAATGGTATCAGAAGCCAATTTGAGTACATCATTAAGGAACCAGGTAACCGGGGTAGGACGAGTAACCGGTTTCAGTCTGGCACAGGCTTTCGGAATTGAAGCTAACAAAGAGTCGGTTAAGTCTATGTTAAAACCCACTAGGAAGATCTTTTTCAAGGCAGATTTAATAGTGGTGATAGTATTGGCTGCCAGACCTGATTCTAATAAAGTTCTAAAGAAAGTGACTGTAAGGTTCAAGTTCATACAGTGTACGTCTGAGTCTATCAAAAATTTAGCCAACTTTTTAACCGCAGAATCATATTGGCGGATGGTGGAATCCCGTTTATCTGATTCTAGGAACAGGGTGTTTTGAGGATCGATATTGGCACCATGCATGGCCGCAAACTTCATGAAGTCCATAAAGTTAGGGCGCTCTGAATGTTTGAGAAAGCGTACACAACGCGTGTTTGTACTATCTGAGACAGAACCGGATTGGGTATCGGGTGAGGATGTAGTCTCAACTCTCGCAGGAGAGGATACCAATTGCTCTTGGGCCAGTTGGGTGCGACCAAGGCTACTCGTCCCTTGAAGGATCTCAGCTTGTCTAGGACTTTCAGTAAAAGATTCACCGGGGGAAAGAGATAAATCCTTTCCCAGATGTCCCAATTCTGTGACATAGCGTCTGTGGCGTAGGCCTGAGGGTCTAGATTGGGAGCCACATATACTCTCAACTTGTGGTTGGACTCCGTGGCGAAGAGGTCCACTTGGAGACCCGGAACCCGAGAGAGAATCCACCGGAATGACTTTAGATCGAGTGACCATTCCGATTCTAGAGGGGAGGTCCGGGACAAGGCGTCTGCCACTACGTTCCGGACTCCCGCCAGGTGGACAGCTGAAAGATGCCAACGGTTCGAGGCTGCTAGGGAGAATATGGCTACTAGAACATGGTTCAGAGGCCCTGATTTTGATCCGCCTCTGTTGAGGCAGCGGACCACCACTTCGCTGTCGAGAACCAGACGAAGGTGTTGTCTCTTGGGTGGAGCGAGACGTTTCAGGGTTAGAAGAACTGCCATGGCCTCCAGCACATTGATGTGAAATTGGCGGAATAAGGGAGACCAAAGACCTTGAACTTTCCTGAGCTGAGAATAGCCTCCCCAACCTGATAGGGATGCGTCCGTGTGAATGATTAACTTCGGAGGCGGAAATCGAAGGGGAACTGACTTTGACAGATTGTTGGCCTTTGTCCAAGGTAGAAGTCTTTCCCGGAGAATGGGAGGAAGGCGGACTTTCCTGTCCCGGAGCTTCCGGTTCGCCCTCGAACGCCAGACACGATTGATATCTTTCAATTTTGCCTTCAGAAGTAGATCCGTCACTGAAGCAAATTGAAGGGACCCTAGGATCCTCTCTTGGAGTCGTCTGGAACTTACTTTGTCTTTGAGAAAGCGTTTGGTGTTCATTGCAATCTCTAACCTCTTGGGTTTGGGAAGACACAGAGTATGAGATATAAGATCCCATTGCAGGCCGAGCCATTGGAGCTTTGATTTCGGAAGAAGACGGGACTTCTTGAAGTTGATCTGGAAGCCTAGAGATTGAAGGTATTGGATGACTCTGTGAGTGGCTTTTAGGCAATTTTGGGAGGTGTCTGACCAAATGAGCCAGTCGTCCAGATAGGCTACTACTTGAATCCCTTGATTTGTGAGTTCCTGAACAGCAACTTCTGCTAACTTTGTGAAGATCCTTGGGGCGATGTTGAGCCCAAAGGGCATCACCTTGAAGGAGTAATTTTTGTCCCCTAGGCGGAAGCCTAGATACGGACGGAAGTGTCTCGCTATCGGGACGTGATAATAGGCGTCTGTAAGATCGATAGAGGTGGTGACGGCCCCACGGGGAAGTAAGGTCCGTACCTGCGAGACGGTAAGCATTCGAAACTTGTCGCATTGAATGGACAAGTTGAGAAGGGATAGGTCTAGAATCACTCTTCTCTTGTCCGAATCCTTCTTCGGGACACTGAACAGCCGACCCTGAAACTTCAGGTGTTTCGTTTCTTGTATGGCGTTCTTTTGTAACAGGTCCTGGACAAATTCGACTAGGTCCGGAGTGGAATGTTGATGAAATCTGTTCGGAGGTGGAGGTCCTTGAATCCAACTCCACCCCAGTCCCTTGGAGATGATACTGAAAGCCCAGGGACTGAACCTCCATTTGTTGCGGAAGGCATAAAGCCTCCCCCCTACCCGCTGCACCTCAGTATTGGTTTGAGGAGTTGCCTCCACGTCCGCCTCGGAAGTTCTTTCCCTTGCGAAAGAATCTACCTCTACCTCTGTTCTGGTTCGAACCATGATGGTAGCCTCTACCTCTGTTATAACTCTGGGAAGAGCCTTGAGCCTCATAAGACTGGTTAAAGGCTGGAGAGGTGGTGGAGGCACCGGGAAGCTGGCTCTTAGGGAGCAGAACGGTGACATAGTCGTCCGATGAAGGAGCCCGAGAGGTGGAAGGCTGTGCAGGAGCAGCAGGAGATGGAGGAAGAGGCTGATGGAAAACAGACGAACTACTCTGCTGTTGCCGGAACTGGGTGGAGGTATACGGGCGGAGCTTCTTCCTACCCCGGGCTTGGTAATTTGCGGGATCATATTTCCGCTTAGGAGTCAAACCCCAACGGGTTTTAAGGCTCTGATTAACCCTAGTAGCCTCTGCCAAGACTTCCTCCACAAGATCCTCAGGGAAAAGATTTGAACCCCAGCAAGAGGACCGGATAAGTTTATTAGGCTCGTGCCTAATAGTCGCCTCAGCCAGGACGTGTTTGCGGCACCTACGTTTGGCAATAGCAAAGTCATATAGATCGAAATATAACGACTGCAAAGTAGCCTTATTGAGAGACTTAAAGATACTCTCAGTATCATAAGTTAAGGCTATCGACTCCGTAGACGTGGCCAAGTTCAAAGTTCGACCAACACGTAGGCGGGAATCATACTCCTGTTTAATAAGGGATTCCGGGAGACGGGGAAGCCGTTCGCTAAACATTACCGACGCACAGTCGGCTGTTAGCTTGCCAGAAGTAAAGGTGGTATGGACATTGTCCCAACACTCATTACCTGAAGGAAGAAGGAGGGAGATCGGGTCTACCTCTCGGATGGGAGGCAAGGGCTTCTCCTCCAGAGCATATTGAAAAGCCAGTTCTGCAACCTTATTGACGCATGGAGTCACGGTATTCTTGTCCATTAAGAACATTGTGAACGAACTTTTATGAGGCGTCAACATGGTATTGGTGCAACCAATATCATTCAGAAACCTAGCCCAAACAGATTGGGCTTGTTCCTTTGGGAAAATGACAGTCTCATTGGGGACCTTATCCAGCCGAACCAGAGCTTCCTCGGTAAGCCTGGCATAACCATGAAATGGAAATGCGAGACCAGGAGGAAAGAATTCAAAGTCCTCTAGGGGACGAGTGCCAAGACCTTCCAATGTTAACATCCCGTCTGAAAATGGGGAATGAAGAGCCATGCGCCAAGGGTTATTCTTGGTAAACGGCGGAAGCTTAGAGGCATCCGGGATGAGAGAGCTTTGAACTCGCTCCGGAGCACCCTGCTCTAATGCCCCAAGTCTCTGACCAATGTTAGAGAACATCGTGTCCATCTTGGCCTGCATTTCCGACACCAACTTAGCTTGCATCTCCGACACAATGCGAAGCATGGCTGATTCGGAAAGGCCCGGATTAGGAGCAGAAGTGGCGGATTGTACGCCCGGGTCGTGAGACTTAGAGGAGGAGCCGGAAGCCTTAGATGACGGGTTCGTATTAGACTTGGAACTATGGGAAGCCTTGTGGGGCTTACGAGCTTTTGGCAAAGTCCTAGATATAGACTTATCTTTGGGGGGAACCGGGTGTGATCGGTGAGACGAATCACGGTCCCCAGAAAGACCATGGAAAGAAGAGAGATCAGATGAAGAAGAAAGAGCGGGGCTGAGGATAGGAATCTCAGCGCCGGTAACACCTGCCTCACTTACCACCCTACCTGCATCCGGATCATCCAACAACATAGGTTCGACGTCCAAGTTCATGGAGGCAACATTGTCTTCCTGATCTCCGGGGGCATCCAACGGATCTTGTTCCTGGTCTATAAATCCCGCAATAGTGGCATCAATGTGGGCAATGATGGGTGCCGCAACATGCCTAGCCACAGCGGCTGAAGACTTGGCATTAGGGTAGATCATTGCACAGTAGTCTTCAGACAGGACGTAAGGCTGTTTGGATTTCACATTCCGGGCAAATCCCCTAACCCACACTTTCAGTGTGGCCCGAGCCGCAGTCTTCTGCTCCGGGGATGCCTGAAATAATAGTGGGAATTACCGAAAGGAAGATTCCAGGAGGTCCTTCAAGACCATAGAGATCTTACTAAATAGTGTATGTATACCAAAAAGAGGTAAAATAATTAGAAAGATAATATAGCCAACGGGACTCACCGAATCAGATCCGAGGGTGGTGATGAGTTCAAAACAGACCATACAATTATCAGGGTGCCAGACCACGATGTCTTCCAGCTGAACTCCGCAGAGGACGTGAGACCTACAAACAGTATGGCCACAAGGCTGGTGAAGGACAGCCGCACAGGCCGTCGTCTGACAATGCACCATCTATAAAAAGAATAGTATATGAGAAACTGTAATTCTCTTACTTAAGACTAGAGCTTAACTGTAATACTCTTAAGTAGGGGCGGGTCCGGAGGACCCGGGCCTAAACATAAGTCTAGCTTAACTGTGATACTCTTAAGTAGGGGTGGGTCTAGAGGACCCAGGCCTAAACATAAGTCTAACTTAAGACTAGAGTATAACTGTAATACTCTCAAGTAGGGGCGGGTCCGGAGGACCCGGGCCTAAACATAAGTCTAACTTAAGACTAGAGTATAGCTATCCATTCCGGTCGAGCCGGGATCATAAAAAAGGATGCCACAAAGAATTAAGACACATGGTGTCTGATTTCCCGGAGCGAGGTTAAGCCCCGGGCCGGGAAATAAAAGTATATCCATAAACCAATACATATAGGAACTCCGGGATAGTGATCTGTCATATATAATCCTATATAATCATAGGAACTGTTATAAATTAATAGGGGGGCGGAACTGTAGATAAGAACCGCCAACCGAACCCGGAGGGTTTCGTATAACATAATAAAAGTGTGATAGGTGAATATAAAATAGGGTGCACCGGGATCCTACTCTGTTAACCGGTGGCCAACCCGTCTAGACAGAGACGAAACCGCCGGGACACCCGGAGGACAAAGCCCATAAACACTGAACTACCCCCTCTAAAAGGAGGGAAGGCAACGGTCCCCTAGGGGAGGGGGGGAGAGAAGCCTAGCCACCAACCTAGCGAGAGGGGGAGCTTGGGGGAGGATCACGTGATACGGAGCAGCAGGGCTACCAACTGACGATCCCCAAACACTACCAGACAGATCATACGGAGTAATAAGCACATATATTCATTATAATAGTAATAGCGTTGACAATTATATAAATATACACATAAAAAATTTAGGGCAAGGCATGCAACATAATAAATAAATCCCAAAGGACAACACCTGATGGCTTATATAATAAAATTGCCACCTAGAAACGAAGGTCGGCAAGCCATCTACGATACGTAACTTGATATCGGCCCTAAATATGAACCACAAGGGTTCTAAACGCTAAAAAATGAATATCCACAATAACATATAAAAACTTTTAACTAATAATAAAAAATAATACACTTAGTAACACCGCGAGTGAAACTAAAAGCTCTCAAAACAGGAGTACCAACTGTAAGCGGAATCGAGCAAGACCGAGATGATCGAAGAGAATAAACTCCTATAATTTAAATATTAAACGATCTAGATTGCTCAAAACACAGCAAAACATAGCTTGGTACTTAACTTAGACGGTGTCTCCTGAGAAACCGATGAAGAAGCCATAATCCAGTGAAAATAAGCAAAATACGAGAGCACAAAAAAAAAGCGGGTTACAACACAGGCGTGCTAAAAAGGAGTTGGGTTCTGAGCGGATGCAGAGTTGCTGGTGCCGAGTGAGGTTGAACGGCTCTCCTCTATTGCGGTCTTTGTCGTGGATGAATCTAAATAGTGCGGGACCTCTGGATTATACGCCCAATTTTATACCGACACCAATAGGTGAGCGAGCTAGTTAACCTAGCACTCCTTTACATTTTTTCTCTGGTATATTTAGCAGTAAATTACCTAAGAATAAGTGCTAATTGGAGCTTATTCACTGGCCGGCACAGGTTCAAGCCCAGAAATCCATTAATAGATTTTCCATCCTCTTTTCTCAGTCTTAAGATGTTTGTAGTCAAGTGTATTGGAACGGTGCCTGGCTCTTGACCCGATTAGGTTTGTTGTCAAGTGTCAGTTTTGGAGAAAAATACATAATCATTTAATGTGTTTAGATAGCGTATTCTATATATTTTGTATCTGATTCTACTACTTTATTCGTTACTTTTATATCCATGGTTATATATTATCATTTATTTCAAATACTGGATGCAATCACCACAAAGCAAGGAATTAGGCATTTGGTAATCTTAATTATGTCCTAAATAGGAAGAGGATTTTCTATGTTAAATTTTCACATAATTGGTGTCTTTTCCTTTGCGTTTACAAAACTTGTTGGATTTAAAAGACCTAAGATGAGCTAAAAAACAGCCATTCTATTTTCTGTAATGGGGCATCAAACTGCATTAGTAATTTTCATTGATCACTACATATGGATATATTAAGGATATAATATCACATATTTTGTAAGTAATGTATATGTATAAAAAAATACAATACTTTGTTTATCCAGTTAATTAATTCTACTTAATTACTACGTTTGTGATTACAATAATTAAAAAGAAAGGAGTAAAAAGTGTAGTAAAAGTTGGATTTAATGGCTACAGCAAAAATGTCAATTATTAATTAACTATATCTATAAATTTTGCGTAATAAACATACTGTTATACCCAATGCTGCGATTTAGAGAAAAAACACAACTAGATTCTAATCTAAGCAGTAATGAAAATTAACTTCTCTTTGCTCACGTTAATACGAGATATGTTATAAACTAATTATTTTTATGTATTTTTTACTTGAAATGTATAATTTCTAAACTATATTTCTAGTTACCGGTAGTGTAGGAGTGATCTGTTCTGGCTCCTATTTGTGCCCAGTATTCATAAAAATATTAATTGACAAAGCTGTATGAATTGATGATTAGATTTTGATTTCATTTTACATGCCAACAAGATTCCTTTAGGTAGAAAGAAAGAGCTTTTGTGCTGGAAGGTTTATTCACCAGAATATTCTTCTTGCACGATTGATGTTATGATGATTCTGTTGCATGATCATCAGAATGATAAGATATTTTTCTAAGTCTTGTCCAAAAAGGTAGATTCGGAAATTTGGTCACAGATTTATGTGGTGTCCTTCCTGTGTTGTGTGTGTGGGAGGGAATTTCCCATTCCAGGGCCTCCGATGTGCGAAGTGGTTGTTTGGTATTAACAGAGAGGTGATATGAATGCATGTGGAGTTTATTCAACAAAACAACGAGCTAATATACTGGCAGTGGCGAGCTTGAATGACACACAATTAAACTTGAATAAAACATGCGATGACAAGCTTAGACAGGTCTCTATTATCAGTACGGGGAGACCGAGAAATAAAAAAAAAAAAAAATAAATAAAAAAAAAAAAAAAAAAAAAAAAAACGTTGCAGTGTACGAGCGTGTATGAAACACGTGCGGTACACTGCAATGAATTCCTGACTTTTATCAATTTGATAGAGGAAGCACTGCTGTTTGTTAAGCATTATTGGTGCTGATCTCGTGATGTGTGCTGAAGACTTTGTCACATCATGAACTAGGTTTCACTGTGGTTCCTCTTCTGGATATATGCAGTAAATAATGAAAAGTGCATACAGTCTTTAGGTAATATCCAAATATTGTTTTTGGGTCTCTCTTATTTCATTGAGACACTCACTGGTGATTCTGTATGTTAACATACAGTATATTCCATCTAGTAGGATGGCTGTCTTTTACATGGCCATTTTTTTATTTTATTTTTTTTTATTTATTTTTTTTATTTTATTTTTTTATGTTGTACATGAATCAGGAGTAGTGAGTCTTTTGCTATGAATGTCCCTTTAACTGAGTAAAGTATTTTTATGTTTTTGCTCCGTAGATGAATTTACAACCTATTCTGTGATGAACTACTTACTAAATACTACTTGACTAAAATCTGAACACCTAAGAGTAGCCAATCATTCACATATTTGGAAGAGAAACTGAAAATATGGCTTCATTTCATCTCTGAGGTATTATCTCATGCTATTATAATCATTTAAAAAAATATAAATCCTCAGGTTAATGTTCTTCATGGCAACTTAGAATTATGCATGTTAATATATAAAGTGGATTAAAGAACGGTTTTTATAATCAATAAAAATACCTATACTATGGCTCCAAATGTATGCAAAAAAAACATGAACCATTCTAAATCATCTTGTAATGATTCTAAAAAAACAAATTGTTTGATTAATCCCTAAGGAAATATGATCAAATTTCTTATTCAACTTAAATAGGGTTTGTCCATCCCAGAGATGGTCTTTGCTATTGAAATCTATGCAAGCTCCGAAAACTTCTAAGCATCATTTCACAGTTACATTAGGTATGAAAATGCGAAAAAATATTAAGAAAATTCTTTCCTAACAAACTTTGGAGTCTTATACTTTCATGCTTCCTTTACATTTAAATTTGTCTTTGGTCTATTAATACTTCCATTGATTCCTCCAATTATCTTTCCCTCCTTTCAAAATCAATGATTTTTGCTTTTTTTGCAGTTGGATACCTTTCTTTCATTTATGCCTTGCCATAAGAAAAAAAAAATTTACGTTTATACCGTACCTTTCTTGTAGTCATGGCTCCTAATTATGATATCGCTGATAATCGTAGCAGTTACTCTAAATTACCGTGATTAAATACTTTACGATGACCAACACAAGCTACAACACATTGTCACGGCCAATTTCTTTCTCGGAAACTCCGTGTTTTAATTATTTATGGTTTATAAGTCATAAGGAAATTAAGATTCTATATTTACAAAATATTAATTCACATTTTTGAGGCAAACGGTTAAGGTTACTGGTGCTCGCTTCCTTCCTTGGGAATACAAAGCTGCCAAGTATTTAAGGCACTGCTAGTCATCCTTTTTTTTTTCTAATGCTTTTCAAACCCCATCATGTGTCTGTGTTACATTACAACACTGTTCTTCAAACCCTTCCCTAGTTTTTGGTAAAAGGTTTAATAGCAAAGTTCATGTTTTTCAGTACTAAACTCAAGAATTTCACGGGTAGCCAATAAACTGAATAACCCTTTCGTACATACGAAGTTTGTTACTTGTGAACTTGTTCTTATAGTATATTTCTCACTACAATAACTTCTCTCTTCGCCTCTGCCATTCTTCTTCCTACTCTTCCTTTATGCCATTACACCCCGTAACGTATTATTTTCTTCATGAATGTGAGGAAAGATTATTTCATGTTTATTTTGTTCTACATATGTGATAAAAATATGCAGTTTATAAGCATTTGAAACAATGTAAACAATATCGAAGATGTACGTCATCAAATTAGTTTTGCATCTCTCTCTCTCTCTCTCTCTCTCTCTCTCTCTCTCTCTCTCTCTCTCTCTCTCTCTCTCTCTCTCTCTCTCTCCCTTTCAATTCATCTTTGTAAAATGTATATGTCTAAAATAGAAGTATAAAGAGGGCAAATGTATAAGGCAAATACTTTTGTACTATATGTATTAACAAAAAGTCTTTGCGTAAAAGAAGAGCAATATGAAATAATTATGTGAGCATATATTTACTTTCGATAATGTGCATCATTGTAATCACAATCTATAAACAAATTAATCCTTGTCGTCTAAGTCGACAGTATAAGGACCTACACTTTCATGCACGTTATCGGGAGACCAATACACATTCATGAGTGTTCTTGATTATCTTACTGCACCTGCTCACGCATCCCTTGTTGCACTAAGCATTGCTTCTTCTACTGTAGTCTGTTTTTTAGGTCTATCCAGAGACTATATACAGTAGATAAGGTCTGTTTAACTTAGTAGTGGGGCTTATCTGATATATGTGACGTCACGAGTGCCTAAAATCCATGGCGTTTCCATTGAATTAACGCAGAAACCTTTAATTTTCATATCTTAACCCATTGCCTTGCGTGTTAGGTCGTTAGGTTGCATGCATGGTGTTTTTCTAATACCCAGTGGCTTATCTATTTTCCAAGTCCTGATTTATCTTTACATAAAATATAGCAGATTCAACGCATATAACTACTTAAGGTTTCATAATGTATTTATACTTTACTTATTCATTTCCTTACCTACATACTTGTTTCATGTAATCTCTTCGTCTATTCTATAAATCAACTAGTCACTCTTTATACGAGAAACAATTACTTAAATTCATGATAAAGGGTAGAAATCCTATATTTTCAGAATTTTATTATAATCATTAATTGTTATAAAAAAAATACATAGAAAATTAAAAGAGTGGAGTGGAAAAAATTACTGCATTTACACTTGACCACAAGAAAATAATATGAAAATATAGGCTAAAATCTATATCATACTGTAAAGCAAATAAGAAAACTAAGGAATAAATAATGAAGAATATGACAGAGAGAAAAAATTGCGGAAAGGTTTTTCATTAACACTCGGTATCAGTTAAATATAGCCTACATCCAAACACATGTCTAATTATTTATATATAAACACACACACACACATATATATATATATATATATATATATATATATATATATATATATATATATATATATATATATATATATATATATATATATATATATATATATATATATATATATATATATATATATATGTATATATATATATATATATATATATTTATATATATATATATATATATATATATATATATATATATATATATATATATATATATATATATATATATATATATATATATATATATATATATATATATATATATATATATATATATATATATATATATATATATGTATATATATATAGATATATATATATATATATATATATATATATATATATATATATATATATATATATATGTGTGTGTGTGTGTGTGTGTGTGTGCGTGTGTTTGTGTGTGTGTGTGCTTGTGTTTGTGTGTATGTGTGTGTGTGTGTGTGTGTGTGTGTGTGTGTGTGTGTGTGTAGACACGGACAGGGTCAATGGTAAGAAAGGAGGGAGGGTCTGGAAATTTAGCCTGGGGAAATGTAGCTGTCTCCGGAATGATATGCCACTGACTAAGGATTTAATCTTTTACTTAAGGGGACTGGATGGGTTACTGCTAATCTGTGATGGTCAAGAGTCAGGTAAATTTACTGGAGGTAAATGGTGTCCCAAGATTTGGGCCTAGAAAGGGCCAAGGAGGTTTAATACCAGGAGAATGGACCCAATCCTTCACCCATCTCGTGATCGTCCTAGCTTTACCTTTAAAAATTCTGACTTTATCATCTTTTCATCATAAGGAAATTAAAATTCCATATTTAAAAAATATTTTATCCATACAGCATACAGAAAATTAATAAGTACAAATTCATTCAAGGAATAAAGACATGATAGAAACACTCAACTATGGTAGGGGAATCTAAAATCTTATCCTATCAAACTGATACACGCAACGATTATCAATTAATATAGGATGTTTAGATGCACTCATAAAAGTGAATTTAATTAGTGACCACTAAAATTGATCTATCAATTCCTAGGACCTTAAAGCTAAGGAGGACAGAAGCTTATCCTACGAAACAGCCAAGGAGTTTTGCGAAACAACTACAAGCAACAATTACCAGATCAATTGATAAGAAATACAGATGCATTGATAAAAGGCAATAATCTACTGGCCTTAGAAACGAGTCGGTCAACTCCAGAGGCAATTCAACCGGGTAGTCCTTGAAACAGCTACAAACCAAGGTTTAATACAAACCCTCCTTGCTACAAATAATAATTATCTTATGAATATAAGACGTGAAGATACACTCATATTATTATTATTATTATTATTATTGGTATCAGGAAAACTGCCCCCTGACAACTGCCCCCGGGACAACTGCCCCCGTAGGACAATTGCCCCCGTAGGAAAACTGCCCCCGTACGAAAACTGCCCCTGGGACAATTGCCCTCGTAAAACCACTGGACAATGGTGTAAAAAATAGAAATACTATTGTTAATAAAAATTACATGTTTTAAAAATATAACATTATATACTAAAATTAGTACATGGATGGGTTGCAAAAATATTGAAAAGGGATTTAAACACTAGAATTTTAAATTGTGGGCTAATGTATCTCAAAAATTCCAATACATCGCGCTTCTCAAATTCTTGCACAATGTTTGCTATTCGTATGCTAGAATCCTGATAGCGTTTCCGCTTAGGAGGTACTGGATGCCCAGCAAGTATTTTATTAATTATGACGCTGAATAGTGCCTGTTTTCTCTTCAACACCCCCCAGAAATTTCCATATATTTGGATGAAATGACGTAACGCTTGCTTGCATATGGTTATGCCAGCTTTCTACAGCGTTGTTTGTTCGAGGTAAATCTTCAACAACACGAGTATACAGATTCCTCATGCTTATAGGGAAACGTGGCTGTCTCCTTGTATTTCGACGTCTTCTGCCGATGTATGTATCTTCAAAATAATCTCTTATTGCATCAGCCTCAGGTGGCAACATCTCTTATAGTTTCTCAAACGCTTCAAAGTCTTGTTGTTAGTGGATATATTCATATGCTGCTTGTCGTTTATTTGGTAGCAGAGCATACACACACAGAATAACTCTTTCAGAAGTTAAGCAATGAATAGTGTGCTATTGGTAAAATAACTCGGGTAAAATCTTAAAGGTACCGTCACCAAACCAATTATCTGATTTCTCCAGAAGGCTAATGTTTGTTGGTGTTGAAAATAAAAGGATACGCTGCTCAATCAATCCAATATCATAAAAAAGAAAATCTTCACCACTAGAAGTTTTCTTGTACTCGGAAGGAATGACCATGTCTGCTAGGTTTGATGGGATGGGATGAGGAGCCCCAGCAGCTTGTTTGTAGCGCCTTATTGCACGTCGAATATGTCTCACCGGCGGTAGCTGAGTTGCAGCACCGCTTGATATCGACTCAACTGTTTGGGAAATTTTTTGCTGTGCAGTCTCTTCAGTAGCAATAGATTTAGCCTTTATTTCCTGTTGTATTAACAAGACTTCACGGCGGGGTTGGTCAACAGCATGGGTGTGATCATTCTTTTTTTTTTCTTTCTTTCTTTTTTTTTTGTAAACATTTGTTTGACTAAAGAGAATTAGCCAATTGGCGATAGCTTTCAAAAATAAACTATAACTTGTACGACCGATTACCTAATTAGGAAATAACTACAAAAACGGTAATAAATTTAGGAAATAGATACAATTATTTCTTCGATGACCGATTATGTAATTAGGAAGAATATCTTCATAAAATGTTACTAAAAAGTAATTACGTAAATGGTAATATGGGACGCAATTTTCCAGGGGGCAGTAGTCCTACGGGGGCAATTGTCCTGGGGGCAGTTGTCGGGGGAAATTGTCCTGGGGGCAGTTGTCTCGGGGGCAGTTGTCCTAGATCCATTATTATTATTATTATTATTATTATTATTATTATTATTATTATTATTATTATTATTATCATTACTTTTTAAGCTAAAACCCTACTTGAAAAAGTAGGATGCTATAAACCCAGGGGCCCTAACAGGGAAAATAGCTCAGTGAGGAAAGGAAAAAAAGAAAAATAAAATATTTCAAGAAGAGCAATAACATTAAAATAAATATCTCCTATATAAATTATAACAAACTTCAACAAACTAAGAGTAAGAGAAATAAGATAGAATAGTGTGCCCAAGTGTACCCTCAAGCAAGAGAACTCTAACCAAAAAGACATTGGAAGACCATGGTACGGAGGCTATGGCAGTACCCAAGATTAGAGAACAATGGTTTGATTTTGGAGTGCCCTTCTAGAAGAGCTGCTTACCATAGCTAAAGAGTCTCTTCTACCCTTACAAAGAGAAAAGTTGCCACTGAACAATTATAGTGATCTAAGAAAAATTGTTTGGTAATCTCAGTATTGTTCGGTGTACGGCGACAGAGGAGAATGTGTAGAGAATATGCCAGACTATTCATTGTGTGTTTGTGTGTAGGCAAAGGGAAAATGACCCGTAACCAGAGAGAAAGATCCAATGTAGTACTGTCTGGCCAATCAAAAGCCTCCATAACTCTCTAGTGGTAGTATCTCAACGGGTGGCTAGTGACCCGGCCAACCTACTACCTATAAAATAAAATAAAATTAACTACTGGTCACTGAAATGAATCAGCTTAGTATAAGTTTGGTGACTGCATTTTATTTTGGGCTATAAAATACTTGGTAGCATACGTATATCTGACCTGGAGATACTTTTCAGACACTGCATATAAAAAGGATGAAATGTGAATCAATATAAAGGGTTTGTTTAAATATTCACGTGATGGTTTTCTGTCATCATGGTTTACAAAATGTGCAAAAGATATAGATACAGAATACACACCGATAAAATGTTACCAGTGGATTCATGGTCTTTGAGTGCATCCATATGAAGAACATGAACTAGGCATCGTTCAAGCAATAAAATGAGAGCTTGTGTCCTTTCTAAACGATTATTGTAATTGAATTGAGCTACTGTTTGTTTGCTTGCTGTAGATTGCCCGGAATTTTATCCAGGTGGGGGCTTCTTGGACAACATGAACTAACTTCCATGTCAATTAAGAAGCTCTGAATCTAGAGCTGTTGTGTCAAAGTGATTCTTTCGTATAGAGCACACATAGTGTTTCTGGTCTATTGCTCTGCACCTAGAGCCTAGACTGTTGCTTTGCACCAGAGCTTTAAAATCTCTCTTGGCCCGAAGGCCAATTAAGTAGATGGCTCGCCCATGGGGTCTTAAAAACGGTCCCTTTTAGGAGCCTGAAAGATTTTTAGTAGTAGAGAATAGGGGTATAGTAGCAAGTCCCAGTAAGTAGGATATTCTGGTAGAGGAAAGGAGAATGTTTAAGTGGAAGAAAAAAGAGGCATATTTAGGTATAAGGACTTATCTCTGCTCGGGGTGTGTGTCTGGCAGTGAGCTTTATTGGTTGAGTGGGAGGATGTGGTTTAGGGTCTGACCAAGGCCAGGGAGGTTAAGAAGGGATAGGACTCTGGTGACAAAGTGGATGGTGATGGGTATTAGGTCTTGCAAGGACATAGTGTCCAATTGGTGGCAGAAGGTGGGAGGGGATGGTTTAAGGGAAGGATTTGGACAAGATGTAGTTTCTGGAGTGAAGGAGGTCGGTGGAGGGATAATGGCTGGGCTGGCATTAGTGGTAGACCCAGGAGCAGTAGAAGCTACTGGAGCTGTGGCTGGCTTCCAAGAAGGTCTCTTGTGTGGTATCCTCTGCGGGTTTGGTTGCGGTGTTGGTGTGTCCTTTGTAGTGGTAGGATTGGTAGTCTCCAACAGTTCCAGCCCTTTGAAGCGCCCGAGTGTTTTTGGGGCACTTGAACCCAATCTCTCTCCCAGAATAATGCTGAATCAATGCAATTTTGAGTTAAATGCTTACTGCTGCAGACTCCACTGATCGCCTGGCTCCTGCAGTCAGACTTGTGGTGTCCAAAGCACTGGCAATTGAAGCAACGGTGTCGTTCCCTGTCTAAGTCCTTTACTTGGAAAGTTCCCCACAGTCCCAGCTCCAAGGCAGGTTTGGGTAGGTCCTACAAAGGTGACAATGACTTCTTTAGTAGCTGCTTTGTGATTTCCTAACTTCGTTTTGGCTTGGGCAATGTTTTGGCAATCTGTGATGAGGGAGATTGGAATTTTGTCTGGGTAATAGTATACTGCAGCTTTTCTCTGTTTCTTGGTGGAATCAAGGTAGGTGAGAGTGGCTTCCTTACGCAAGTGTCTTACACTATCTTGATCCTTAGGGGTGATAATGATATCACCTTTTAAGTTGGTTCTAGCCGTAATCTGGAGTCCAAGACTAGCAGCCGCCATAGCGGCTAAAGCCGCATATGACAGAGTCCCTCCGGTGGCTGATACTTTAAACTTGGAGATTTGAGTTTTCGTTGGCTGTGAGGCCTCAAGTGAAACCTGGGTACTACTGATGGTGGTGGCTTCAGCTAAGAGCTGAGTCAGGCACACAGTGCAGTTACAGTCCTGCAGGTTTGCTTCTATAGGCTGCGTGGTGGGTATGTTGTTAGGATGTAGGTCCATGGCAGATATATCTGCCTCCTTTGTAGAGGTGGCTGCGGCTGCATCCCCTTCCGGGCCACAGGCTTGCGACCTCAAGGAGGGAGGCAGGGTATCCAGTGTAGAAGGGTGCTCTGTCTTCTTTTTCTTGGTAGCTGGATGGGTTGGAGAAGGTGGTGCTTTTGGGGCACTTGAGCCGAGTCTCTCTCCCAGAGTAATGCTGGATCAATGCAATTTTGGGTTGAATGCTTACTGCTGCAGACTCCACTGATCGCCTGGCTCCTGCAGTCAGACTTGTGGTGTCCAAAGCACTGGCAATTGAAGCAACGGTGTCGTTCCCTGTCTAAGTCCTTTATTCGGAAAGTTCCCCACAGTCCCAGCTCCAAGGCAGGTTTGGGTAGGTCCTACAAAGGTGACGATGACTTCTCTAGTAGCTGCTTTGTGATTTCCTAACTTCGTTTTGGCTTGGGCAATGTTTTGGCAATCTGTGATGAGGGAGATTGGAATCTTGACTGGGTAATAGTATACTGCGGCTTTTCTCTGTTTCTTGGTGGAATCAAGGTAGGTGAGGGTGGCTTCCTTACGCAAGTGTCTTACACTATCTTGATCCTTAGGGGTGATAATGATATCACCTTTTAAGTTGGTTCTAGCCGTAATCTGGAGTCCAGGATTAGCAGCCGCCATAGCGGCTAAAGCCGCATATGACAGAGTCCCTCCGGTGGCTGATACTTTAAACTTGGGGAGTTGAGTTTTCGTTGGCTGTGAGGCCTCAAGTGAAACCTGGGTACTACTGATGGTGATGGCTTCGGCTAGGAGCTGAGTCAGGCACACAGTGCAGTTACAGTCCTGCAGGTTTGCTTCTATAGGCTACGTGGTGGGTGTGTTGTTAGGGTGTAGGTCCATGGCAGATATGTCTGCCTCCTGTGTAGAGGTGGCTGCGGCTGCATCCCCCTCCGGGCCACAGGCTTGCGACTCCAAGGAGGGAGGCAGGGTATCCAGTGTAGAAGGGTGCTCTGTCTTCTTCTTCTTGGTAGCTGGATGGGTTGGAGAAGGTGGTGGTTGTTCCTTGGTTGCTGGTTCCTTGGGTTGAACAGAGAGCCAGAACTATTGCAGACATTCTGCACAGCAACATCCTTTGTAGTGGGGCTTTACTGTTTGCAGTGTGCGGTAAAAATCAGTCTTGGAGAGCTGGTGGGGTGTTGCAAAGATACTGGTGTATGGCCCTTCGGAGAGCGGTGGAGCTGTGTCCCAGAATTTGAGTCTAGTCTCTTGCTCCTTGAACTGGGGGATGCAGGCAATGGTGAAGGCGAAACAATTAGTGCACTGACATCTTTAGTTATGATGGTACATTCCTGAGTCCTTTGTGGAGGACGAAACCAACATAGTTGATTAAGTTCTCTCTATAGGAAGAGTACCATTTGCAGTCTTTGCAGTCTGAGATCGAGGTATCATATAAGCAGAGCCTTCTACAATACCAGAACCATTGTGAATATAAGTCCCACACAAAGTCCTTGAGCCTTTCAAAACCCACGGACATAATGCCTCGGGAAGCCTGGCCATATCAGTAAATATGATGTCAAATCTGAAAATTAAAGCCAGTTTCTGTTCGGTCTCACAGCCGAAAATCTTGCTAGCAAGATGGCAGGGGACCTGGGTGTCCCCTGCCTTACCTTATTGCCTTATTCTATGTTTGGGTTCCCCCAGGTCTCTCAGTATGAAGCACCTCGGATATCCACCAGACAGTTGCTAATGCATCTTCCGGAGTATTTTGCATCCTCTAGTCTTGGACTGTCTGGGATGCATCTGAGGTATTTATCGAGCTTATTCTTAAACATATCTACGCTGACTCCTGATATGTTTCTTAGATGAGCTTGCAGCGCATTAAATAGTCGCTGCATTATCGATACTGGTGCATAGTGGAATAATGTCCTATGTGCCTTCCTTAGTTTTCCAGGTATAGTTTTGGGCAATATTAATCTACTCGCCTTGCTCTTTCTGATATTTTTAGCTCCATGATGTTTTCAGTAATTCCTTCGATTTTTTTCCATGCTTGTATTATCATGTAGAGTTGTCTTCTCCTTTATAGACTGTACAATTTTAAAAATTACAGTCTTTCCCTGTAGTCAAGTTCCTTAAGTTTTATTCTAGCAGTAAAGGACCTTTGTACACTCTCTATTTGTGCAATATCTTTTTGGTAGCGTAGTTACCATATCACATTGCAGTACTCGAGTGTACTACGTACATAAGTTTTGTAAAGCATAATCATGTGTTCAGCTTTTCTTGTTTTAAAGTATCTGAATAGTATTCCCATCTTTCCTTTACATTCATCCAACATTGTTGCTATTTGGTCGTTGCATAACATATTCCTGTTTAACATTGCACCAAAGTCTTTAATTGCTTCCTTGTTTGTGATTGTCACGTTTTAGGTCCCCTGTACGCATATACAATTCCTTCTTTGTTTCCATAATTTATTGATTCGAATTTACCAGAGTTAAATACCATCCTATATATCTCCTCCCATTCCTATATTTTATTTAGATCTCTTTGTAATGAATTCCTATCTTTATAACAAGTAATTTCTCTACTTATTCTTGTGTCATCGGCGAAACTTCTCACTATAAAGTCTTTAACGTTACATTCTATGTCTGAAATGTTAAAAATAAAAAGCAGCAGCTAATACTGTACCCTGTGGCATGCCATATATTACCTGAGCTTCATCTGATTTCTCATTTGCAACCACTATCTGTTTTCTGTTTTGTAGAAATTCTATTTATCTATTTTCCTATCTTTCCCAGAATATTATGCTTTCTCATTTTTTTCCAATACATCATGGTCTACCTTGTCAAAGTCTTTTGCATATTCTAGATAGACCACATCTCAGTCTTTTTCATTTATCATATTTTTTTATATGTTTTCATAGTGTGCTATCAGTGGGGTTTGTGTACTTTTTCTTGTACAAAACCGTGTTGACCTATATTAAATAAATTATTTTTAACCAAACGATTCATTATTTTGTGTTATATTACCCTTTTCATACACTTTCATAATATTTGATGTTAGACTAACAGTTCTATAATTGCTTGCCTCTAGTTTTGATCCACTTTTGAAAATAGGGGTTATATATGCTAATATATGTTTAACATATATGTCGCTCATATCTAAACTTTATCTTAGCAGTATTGCAAGCGGCTTCGTGATAGTGTGTGCATTTTTATCAACAAAATCACTGGAACTCTCTCTGGCCTGGCCGCTGATCCATTTTCTATTTCGCTTATAGCCTGCACAATATCTGCTTCATCAATATCTATATCCGTTAGATATTCAATATTTTTTTCTCTCATTTCTGTTTTAAGTTTTTTCCCTTCGCAATTCTTGGCGTGAATTCAATCTTATATTTTTTCTGCTAATATGTTGCATATTTCCTTTTTTTTATTCGTTAACCGTCCTTTACTTATTAGAGGACCTATTTCTAATCTCCCTTTATTAATCTTTTTTGCATAGAAGTAATGTACTTTGGGGGTTTTCCTGATATTTTGAACTGTCCTTTCTTCTAAGTCACTTTATTTTTAATTTTCATTTGATTGAATAATGTTTTGTTCTGCAGTTTCTATCTTACTTTTTATTTCCATCATTTTCTTTACATTTTTTTCTTTTGCAAGATCTTCCTTCCACTTTCTAACTTTCTGAAATAAGATCATTCTGTCTCTTGTTATGCATATCTGATGGTTATTTTTTTTTTTTCGGTACCTATTTTTTTACAATTTTCTGCAGTATTTTGTACAGTATATCAGTATTTACCTGTAGATATTCACTTACGAATTTTTTTTTCCAATCTTTGTTCAATTTTTCATTTATTTCTTATTCTCAAACATCCTCATAGTCAACCAGGTTATATCTACAGATACCGTGCTCTTCTCTATACAATGTTCATCTCGTACTAGCAAAACCTTAACACACCAAAATATGACAACGGCATTTTATTTCTTGCATACATGTACGTTTACGATGCTTTAAAACAAAAATTCATGCTGGGAATTATTCACAACACTATCACTTAGGATGTTTCAACATGAATATTGTCATACTAGTATACAAAACTTGTGCTAGTGCATTAATGGTGATAGTTTGCTCGGCAAAAAAGTTACCATGAACATAATGGTGAGAGGCGTCAATAATAAAATTGTTAAACTGAAGTGAGGAGGCAGTTACTACTAAAAGGGGAGTGGTAACCTCAGTATTACTTTTACTGCCTTATGCAAGTGACCACACAACTCTCTCTGGCATTCCCAAGGTGTCTGCTCGGGATAATACGGCCTATAAGAAGAATAGAAGAAACTTTCAAATCATACATTTTATCAATACTAATTAATTCTCATTTCCTATATAACATGAAAGATTTTGTATAAATGTACCATATATATATATATATATATATATATATATATATATATATATATATATATATATATATATATATATATATGTGTGTGTGTGTGTGTGTTTGTGTGTGCGTGTGTGTGTGTATATATATATATATATATATATATATATATATATATATATATATATATATATATATATATATATATGTATATATATAATTATATATACGTGTTTATATACATATATATATATATATATATATATATATATATATATATATATATATATATATATATATACATATATATATATATATATATATATATATATATATATATATATATATATATATATATATATATATATGTATACAGTATATACATGTGTGTATGTATATATATATATATATATATATATATATATATATATATAAACACGTATATATGATTATATATATACATATATATATATATATATATATATATATATATATATATATATATATATACTACACACATATGTACATATATACATATATATATATATATATATATATATATATATATATATATATATATATGTATATATATATATATATATATATATATATTATATATATATATATATATATTTATATATATA
>NC_090728.1:12574264-12594264 GCF_036898095.1 Palaemon carinicauda
ATAAATAAATGAAGAGAACAAATTAACAATAAATCATTCTAAAATAAGTAACAACGACAAAGCAGACATGTCATATATAAACTATTAACAACATCAAAAACAAATATGTCATAAATAAACTATAAAAAGACTTATGTCCGCCTGGTCAACAAAAAACCATTTGCTCCAACTTTGAACTTTTGAAGTTCTACTGATTAAACCACCCGATTAAGAAGATCATTCCACAACTTGGTAACAGCTGGAATAAAACTTCTAGAGTACTGCGTAGTATTGAGCCTCGTGATGGAGAAGGCCTGGCTATTAGAATTAACTGCCAGCCTAGTATTACGAACAGGATAGAATTGTCCAGGGAGATCTGAATGTAAAGGATGGTTAGAGTTATGAAAAATCTTATGCAACATGCATAATGAACTAATTGAACGACGGTGCCAGAGATTAATATCTTGATCAGGAATAAGAAATTTAATAGACCGTAAGTTTCTGTCCAACAAATTAAGATGAGAATCAGCAGCTGAAGACCAGACAGGAGAACAATACTCAAAACAAGGTAGAATGAAAGAATTAAAACACTTCTTCAGAATAGATTGATCACCAAAAATCTTTAAAGACTTTCTCAATAAGCCTATTTTTTGTGCAATTGAAGAAGACACAGACCTTATATGTTTCTCAAAAGTAAATTTACTGTCGAAAATCACACCTAAAATTTTGAAAGAGTCATACATATTTAAAGAAACATTATCAATACTGAAATCTGGATGTTGAGGAGCAACCGTCCTTGACCTACTTACAATCATACTTTGAGTTTTGTTAGGATTCAACATCATACCCCATAATTTGCACCATGCACTAATTCTAGCTAAATCTCTATTAAGGGATTCACCAACCCCAGATCTACATTCAGGGGATGGATTTGATGCAAAGAGAATAGCATCATCTGCTAGGCAACAAGCTTGTTTTCCAGGCCAAACCACATGTCATGTGTATATAGTATGAAAAGTAATGGGCCATGAACACTACCCTATGGAACACCGGATATCACATTCCTATATATATATATATATATATATATATATATATATATATATATATATATATATATATATATATATATATATATATATATATATAAATTTATTAAATCTAATCTTTTCGGTTACAATTGCCACATCATATGGGGGATACATGATTATGTAGACTTAAACACACATTCGCAGCAATGGAAACCACACGATGAAAGTCAAGGTTTCGGTTGTTGAGACCATCAAAATGATGAGTGAATTTATCATGCATAGATTTCTGTCTTGATTATGTTTTGTAAATAGTATTCGCTTCGTAGGCAATAGTTTCTCCTATTCATGGGTTAAGGCCGAACAAGCTACTATTAACGAGAAGTCATATAAACACCACTCTGTCTATGGGCCAACTAAGATAAAATGTTTTTATTCCTAATTCTGAAACTCCATATGGAACTCAATGGTTGATATCTTTCCCTAGCTGTTTAAAGAATAAAATAATCATACTGGAACTTGGGAAGGAGCTCCGGTCATAATGAGGAGTAAGTTGAAAACTAAATACTATTAATGGCGGTAGGAATAGGTGATTCTCTAGTTACACTTTGGTCTACAAATTATATGATCTATTGTAAGTGTCTTTCCTTAGGCATCATCTGGGTCAATTTCTTTCTACATTTAGATTTTCTCAGATATAATTTTAATCTATATTTAAATATTTAAAGATAATTCGTGAGCGGCAGATGTAATAGGCTTGAGGATAATGTCCTTAAGGCAAACTATATTTGCATATGATATGGGCCCTAGCCCTTTCTCCACCCATGCTAGGATCATAGAAGGTCAGACAAAACTAAAAGCAAGACCAGGGCTACCACGCGGTTACAAGATTGGAGCCACTGTGCAAGGTTAAATCAGAAATAATTTATGGTCAACAAGTAGACCTATATGGTCCCCAAAAATCCTCATTCCTAGATCGCATGGACAGTGAAGTTGCACGTACTACTTGAAACTTTCAGGCTTGAGAGGAAGTAGAACTCCCGCTTACCGACCGGAAGAAAATGTTTCTAATTGTCTAACAGTACATGCATTATTTCAAAACTAATTAATTTCCCGCATTGGTTTTTTATAAGATAATAATAATAATAATAATAATAATAATAATAATAATAATAATAATAATAATAATAATAATAATAATGATAATAATAATGCTTCGTATAATAGTAAATAACTCCTACAGGCAGATTACGGAATTTAATAATCCTCTCCCTTTATTTATTAATAACAAAGTTGCATTGATTAATTTTGCATACAAATCTTATGATTACAAAACAATTTATTCTCCATATGTACTTATATATTCATATTTTCTTTATTCTATTTCACCTTTACAAAGAGACTTCCCCCTACTTACTGGTAAGTAAAATGGAAATGTAACTAGTTTGAAGATCTCAAATTGATTATTATATTTAGTTTGTTTTTCTTTTTTTTCCGGAATCACGATGTGTTTATAAGTAATTAACCAATGCGTTCAGGCGAGGACAGGAACATATGCAAATTTTGCTCATCAGTAAAAAAGTTATGCAAGAAGATTAAAAGAGATCGAATTATATGAATGCAATGGTAATCTATTTAGTCACACTAATCCAATGAACATGAATAGTTTTTGTCTCCAAAACTATTCCCATTGATATTTTATATCAATGTACGCAATAAGTAAATTAAAAATATCCATAAAAGAGGAAGTGGTATCAACAGGAAGTGAGACTAGAGAAACTGTGTAATCCCTTTTTAACTGCACAACTAAATTACAAAGCATCTACAAAAAAAAAAAAATGTAGAAGACAGAGAGGGTACGTATGTGTATTCATTATTAGATTTAAGTATTTTTTTTTATATAAAATACAGGAAAATATAAATAAGTGATCACACCTTTACACGTAGCGATACGTTGTTGATATGTTGAAACCTCGTGAAAATGGATGGTCAATTGAAATTACATAACATGAAATGGATTAATACCCAATAAAAAGCAATATATATATATATATATATATATATATATATATATATATATATATATATATATATATACATATATATATATATATATATATATATATATATATATATATATATATATATATATATATATATATATATATATGTATATATATATATATATATATATATATATATATATATATATATATATCTATGTATATATATATAAATACATATACATATATATATATATATATATATATATATATATATATATATATATATATATATATATATATATATATGCGCGTGTGTGTGTATATATATATATATATATATATATATATATATATATATATATATATATATATATATATATATATATATATATATATATGCGCGTGTGTGTGTATATATATATATATATATATATATATATATATATATATATATATATATATATATATATATATATATATATATATATATATTTATATATATATATATATATATATATATATATATGCGAGTGTGTGTGTGTGTATGTGTGTATATATGATTTAAAACGTTAAGACAATTTTGAAATTTATTAAAATGAGTTTATTCTTTTTTTATTATTTAAGCCCCAATAATTTAAGACTTATGTGAATATACACCAAAACTAATTCTGCTATTCCTGCAATTTGCAACAATTGTTGTTATGAGATTGTGTTTTAGTGTTAAGAAATTAGTAGTGTTGGTGTTGACGACCAAAATTCGAGAGAAAACTATTTTGCCGATATGAATAAACCGAGTCATTCGGACTCTATAAACGTTTGTTGTATTTATTCCAAAGTAATATAGATTTTGCTCTCTTTGCGGTGTTTTATGACAAAGGTTAAAACCAGCACATCAGACGATTTTTATATGACAGGCCTTGTGTGATGATAAACTTATTAATTCTGAATTATTCTTCGTCTGATAATTCATGACAAACTAACGAGGTATGGGTGGTCCTGACTAGTAATGTTTTGCTGATCGTATTTAAAGTTAACCCCTTTCGCATACACACACACATGCACGCACACACACATTCAAGCATATATATATATATAAATAAATAGATAAGTATATATATATATATATATATATATATATATATATATATATATATATATATATATATATATATATATATATATATATATATATATATATATATATATATATATATATATATATATATATATATATATATATATATATATATATATACAGTCTGCGTGGATCGCTGTGTCCGGCCAGTCAGCCGGACACTTCGTTCCGCGTCTTTTGGAGTCATCACGAGCATCGGGGAAAAAATTCGACTTAGACTTATTGACTAATTGGCATCTTTTTGTCCAAGTTATCACCTACTCATCTGCATGGGTGGAAAGTAGCCAGTGTATTTCCTGAAGTCGTGAAGTGAGGTTTAGAGGGCCGAGTTGCAATTGTTCTTTTGTGAATTCGCGTGGCAATTTTGTGTAACAACCCCCCCCCCCAGTGATGTCTAAACCCCGTACAAGTCACGATGATATTGTTAGAGTGATAACTTGTCATAAGTTAGTTCTTCAAAGGAAGGAAATTGTTAAGAACACCGGCGTAAACGAGAGGACAGTGTGGCGCTTGGTGGCCAAGTTCAAGGAAGGGGTTAGCGACGAGATCCGTTCTCATTCCCATGCAGGTTCCCCCCCCCCCCTGGAAGATCCCTGATCGTACTTTGTTACTTTTAAAACGAAGCCTTGATGCAAATCCAACCTTTATCAGCGAAGCAACGGAAGGAACAGAACCCTTAATTGTTGAACGACGTCAGTGTTCGTACGATACAGGAAAACCTGTCGAAGCGCCTCAACTACGAGAAAGTTTTTGCCAGAAAAAAGCCAGCTTTAACCGAGAAACAAAGGAAGAGGAGGGTTGCTTTTGCCAAGAAATACAAGGATTGGATCTTGGAGCAGTGGCGAAGTGTTTTGTGGAGTGATGAAGCGACCTTTTGTGTGAGTGAAACGGCCGGGAAAAAAGTTTGGAGGCGCAAGGGGTCGGACCCTCTTAAGCCTAATCTCACAGCCAAGACAGTTAAGCACCCCGCATCCCTTATGGTATGGGGTGCTTTTGCCTACGGTGGTGCCCCCATGCTTGTTGTTCTTCCTAAAGGTGTGACAGTTAATGCTGACCAGTATCTGAAAATTTTAAAGGATAATCTAGCCGATTGTTTTGCCGCCACCGCAGCGGAAATTTTTCAGCAGGACGGTGCCCCTTCCCACATGGCTAAGAAGGTGAAAAAGTGGCTAGAAAATAGCGAAGTGGACTTTATTACTGACTGGCCAGGTCAAATTCCTGATATTTCGCCCATTGAGAACCTTTGGGCTATTGTAAAAGCTCGGCTTCGTAAAGAAATTACGACAAACGTCACACTTCTCGAGGCGGCGCTCCATAAAGTGTGGGCTGGAATACCTGCCGAAATAATCCAAAACCTCGTTGATAGTGTTCCTCGACGACTTTTGGATGTCAGGAAGGGGAAAGGCTACCCTATAGACAAGTAGCAGGGATATTGGTGAGTGTTCAATTAAATTTTTATTGATTTTTATTGTGTATTAGCGTTGATATGTAGCGGGGGACCAAAATAAATGCATGGCGGATGCTGCCCGGACACAGTGATCCGCGCTGACTGTATATATATATATATATATATATATATATATATATATATATATATATATATATATATATATATATATATATATATATATATATATATATATATATATATATATATATATGTGTGTGTGTGTGTGTGTGTGTATGTGTGTGTATGTGTTGGTTTGTGTGTGTGTACGTATGTGTGTTTGAAAATTATTCAAAATCTATTACTTTAATACAAATTTTCAATGACTGGCTATGAAGATATCCCATTGCTTCATTCCAGAACATCTAGTTCAGATATGGGAATGTGGAATGAAAAAAAAAATCATCTGCATCAACTGACATGTAAGAAGATTTGGCTTAAGGTATCCATCTCTCCCTCTGTATGGCAGATTGCTTTTTGGGTAAGTATTTGTTCAAGAAGTTTGTTCATCAGGGTCTCTGGACAGAATCCAACAGAAAAAGGAAGTACAGAAAGTACAAATTACAGCAAATAATACAAACAAACTTTGGCTAGAATACAAGAGATGGTTGACATTCTACACATGTTAATTGAAACCAAGAGAATGGGTAACTGGATGTTTCTTCTGGTCTTTTCAAAAAAAATATTGCCATGTTTTGCTGCTGCAGGGGTCATTATGCCAAGTCAGCATATGTCTAAATACAATAGATGTTCCGGTTTCCTGACAGCCATACAAACGTCTTTTAATTTTCATGCCAGGGCACCACGTTATTTGCCGGAGCACTTACTACTTGGCTGGACTATCATCTGATCTAGTAATAGAAAATAACACTTTTGAGAACTGTAAAAACAACTGGCAAACTGACACGTGGGCATGAAAGGGCCAAGTCTCAATGCAGTAGTAGCTTTATTGATGCCCGTTTGCTCCATCATGAATGGCGTTATGCATAAACTTGTTTAAACTCGGTATGTGACCAGTGACCTGCACAAAGATTCTACTTCAGTGGCAGTACACCTATCACTACCAAGAAGGAACAATTTTTGGCTACATTGTCAGCAGCTAAAAGAAGGTGGCTGTCTTGCTCTACGGCAAGAAGGTGCTTCTTATGTTGTTATTACCAAAACAGCAGTGAGGAGCATAGCTGAAGGACCCACAGTAGTAAAAGAAGAGCACACTGACTTGTCAGTTCTTCTGTGTTTCCACACTGATCCAGACTGTCAGCACTGAAACTGTGATCAGACAAGAAGCATGGAAAAAACAGAACAGGATCTGGAACATTCATTGGATTCATAGATCCCTTGAGACTAAGGTGAGCTTCTTGCTGGCATTTACAAATGCACTTTCTGGTAATGATAACTTATCTCGTCTGTTTCCCATAGGTAAAGGAGTTCTTAAAAATCTAAAGAATGATGATCACTTCAGAAAGTAGGCCATGTTCTCTGGAAGGCTTCAGAAAAGGTTGATAGTTTCAGCCGGTGAGGAAGTCCGCATATGTTTATATAGTGGTCCGCCCATTGAAAATTTGGAAAAACTTCGTCATCAGTGGTTCTTTAAGAGGACATCTACAAGAACCTTCCCCTTCTTCACCTGTTGCCTACTACTTCAGTGCCAGAGGCTTATACCAAAACTAGGAATGGACTAGCCAGCATGAAGTTGGATCTACTAGAATGGGGTGGACCTAAGGGGAGAGTCGTCTGGAAGCTAAAACAACTGACTTGCCAGCTGCCCAAGAAACTTTGTATAGAATAGTCAGATCCATCTACAAAACTGATTGCAATTCACGAAAATTGGAACTGGTGGGTTCTGTAGTATGTGAAGAGTGCAGTGGTTGTCAATATAGCGATACTCCTTTTGCATTAAAAGATTATAGCATAGACTAATCAGATATTAAACCAAAATACAGTACTAAAATGTCACAGAGGTTGCAAAGAAAGTATACTATGTTTGTAGTTAACTGAAGTAATCTTTCATATGATCATGTACTGCTGTGTCTGACGCAAGGAATTACCATTAATAGGAGGTCTGCTCTGAGTTTTATTTTCAATAATACTTGTATATGAGTGCTTTACTAGGAATGAAGTAGCTTTGAGGAAGATAAAGAATTCAATGTGTCATCATGAATTTTTACCTTCATGAAATAACGATTCTAAAACAAAAATCGAAATAAAAATACTTGAGTTTTCTAATTAGTTCCCCCATACCGATTGTCATGGATGCTTTTTTTAAGGCTTTGAAATAAAGAGAGATTAGATTCTCACTAAAATAAATTCTCTTACAATTTGGTTTTAAGTCCATCCACAGATTAACTACTAGACTATTACTTCATATAAAGATAAATAATTATATACTTCTTTCTATTAACAGTCTTTTTATGTGAAAAGAGATATCTTTATGATGTATTTATATTCCTTTTGTGTTTTTATTCATATAAACCTGAAAAAAAAATAGTTTATTCCTTGAAAACAAATATATCATTGTAATTAGTAATATCTTTCATGAAAAAAAAAGAAAAATCAAGAAATTATCGTAATAATTTTGAAGCAATAAGACTGTATCACCATTGCCACCAATGATCAATATGTTCACCATTAACACTAAAAACTAACACTAACCAGTCGATATAACAAATGCACCTCACACGGCAGGAGACCACTGAAATAAAGAGGACTCCTTGGAGGAGGGGCCAGTATTTATGCGTATGCGCTTATGTTGGTTCTTAACCTGGGTGGTAATCTAGAGGTAATCACGAAATTATTATTATTATTATTATTATTATTATTATTATTATTATCACAACTTACATAATTACTTACGTACATATTTAGCTGCAACCTAGTAGGAAAAGCTGCATGCTATAAGCCCAAGGGCTCCATTAAGGAAAATAGCCCAGTGAGGAAAGGAAACAAGAATATAAACTACAAGAGAAATAATTAATAATCAAAATGAAATATTTCAAGAACAATATTTTAAAAAATGTTCATATATAAACGACCCAAAAACAAGAGGAAGAAAAATAAGATACATATTTTGCCCGAGAGAGAACTCTACTCCATGACCGTGGAAGACCATGGTACAGAGGCTATGGCACTACCCAAGGCAACAGAATATTTTACGTAATCTTGGGAAGTTTCCTACTAAAATTTCATAGACTGGTTCTATGATAGGTTTCAGTCATTTTGAATTATAGTACTTTATAAAACACTATATGCATCCATCGTTAACTGACAAGGATAAGGTTTACCGATATACAATTTTGAGTAGTCTATAGAGCTAATTTTTATGGAGCATACTCATTTTAGCAGTATTCAATGAATGTTATTTTTTTGGCAATTCATTCAAGAAAATAAAGCAATTTAATAACTCAAGAGTTCGAGCAATGAGTTGAGATTACAGTCACATACATATTTATGTGTTTTTTTTCTTTATATATAGAAAATTATTTCATAGAAATAAATTACTAGATATCCAATTTCATTTTCAGTAAACTTTCATTCTAATGTTACAAAGTCTTGTGCCATTTATGCATATTATTATGCATTTAAAACTAAAGAAAAATAAGAATTTTCAACAGGATTCTTTAAAGAGAGTTTCATAATGGATATAAATTCGGATCAGTCTGTGTACAATCAGGTTTAATTATATGATACTATCTTCCTTATAATTCAAAATCTGATTTTTACAGTGTGTTATAAAAAAGATGAATAACAAAAAGAGGTCGGCAAAAAGACGAGACTATTTCGTGCTTAAATGCAAAAGATCTATATTCTTCTGTGAAGAAAATAGTTATTCACACAATATTGAAAACTCCGTAAACATTCGACAAATTGTCTCTCCAAGGACATGTAGGACATTGCTATTAATCTTGGTATGGCAGGGCTTATCCATGGTCACCTTGAAGTAAAGCATTGTAGGCATATGTATACAGCTATGGGAAAATCCTCAGCTTGTAGCTAGTCTCTTTTTTTAACATTCTAATGCCGTTTTTAATCAATAATGACGACATTCACAAATGTGATTCCTGATACATAAGAATGAGAGGGGTAAGGAAAAAATATTCAGAATGAACATTCATATAGGGGAATTTACGTAAGAAATCATAACCGTGCGAACAAGAATAATGTAGGGTTACATTTATAGTGCCATCAGATAAAACTGGTCACATATGAACTTGAATCCCTCGATGTATTTAAAGTGTTCGTCTAATAAGTTTCTCGATAAATAAAATACTAACTAAAAAGTGAGATTTGCATTAAAGGATTCTCGTAAACATTATCCTAGATAAGTTCCTGTGGTGGTTGCAACCTCACCATCCTTATGAGCTAAGGATTGGGGTTTGGGGGAGCATATAGGTCTATCTGCTGGGTCATCAACAGACACTGCCTGGCACTCTATTGTCCTAGCTTCGGTGGAGAGAGGCCCTGGGCGCTGATCATATGTATATATGGTCAGTCTCTAGGGCATTGTCCTGCTTGATAATGCAATGTCACTGTCCCTTGCCTCTGCCATTTATGAGCGACCTTTAAAACTTTAAACATTTAATATTATTCTATAACATTTCTATTTTATTTGTGACTGACTTTAAAAGACATGTGCATGCACCTTGCTTGAATAAACGCACTGAACAGTCAGCATCTCTCACAATTGACACCTAGAATAACTCTTTTTACAAATTTCCATTGTATTCTGTTTAGAAAAGATTATTTCTATGCAATAAAAAACTTTACTTACGAATCAGTTTTCCACATGAAAAACATTTCCCCTAAGTTTAGCTTTCAAGAATTCCAGATATTGTCGCACATGGAGCGTAGATGATAAATACGGCAGGCAATCTAAAAACCCATGGGATGACAATGAATGAAGCTTACGATATCAGTGAGATACTATTAATTCTGATAATATCTATGATGATGACTCTGTGAATAACGCAATTGGAAGTACTATGGAGGAATATAAGGTTGGAGAACAGCCAGAGAGAAAAAAAAAATAGGCTGAGAAACTGAAGAATGGAGGAAAACTCAAGTTGAAACGAGCCGATGAATATTAGGAGGAAGAACAAAATATTTATAAATTTGGTTTCACGAATAAAAGTTCATATTTCGTCTTTTTAATGTAGAAAATATTGGCAAATTAATGTGTTAGAAAAACCTGAAGTATTTTTAAAATATGCAGCTTACTCAAAAGGAAGAATAGCAATTTGGTTAGCCATTAGCCGAGATGTAGACATCAAAAACATCGTATTGAACATAAGTGTGCATTGGCAAACAAATGATCTTTTTACTGTGCTTATGTCCTTTAAAATAGTGAATGTCTTCAGAAGAAGTGGAAAGCCCGTGAAAATCGTGAATGAAGTAGTTAATTATAGGTGGTGAGCGCTAGCGAGTAGTCCACCCATTCTCCTGTAAAAGACTGTGTTAATCTCTTTCTCCTTCTTTTTAGTGTGATGGTTGATATTGTCTTCTTGTTAATAATCAGATGAAGTAAAAATGCAAGTTAAATTTTGGCACTGCATCGGATTATGACTAAATTGGTGATAGATCCACCCACTATGCAATCCTTGCTTGTTCCTGTGGAATACACTTAGAGAGAAGGGAAAATGAGATCTACATCAGCAGCTACTAAGCAGGCTTCTGCCATTTTGGAAGGGGAAGTTCCAGAGATGAAAGGGTGTACAAAAGCTCTGGGGATGGTAAACATTGTGTGTACCCAGGAACCTGTCAACGATTAGTGTCAGAGCTACCCCTGTACCTGTTCCCCTTGTTTTTTGTCAAATCTACCATAGTGCCTGTGGTTTATGGCCTTCATATTCCCTATGCCTATGACTCCAACGCCTATGACTGTGTTATGGGTGCTAGTGAAAATGCATACCATTTCCCCTGTAACAGCAATTTCCCTGTTTTGATTACTGTCAGAGTATCCTCTGTGATTCTCTCGTTAGAAGAGCTTTGTTGACAATGATTATTCATATAAGTTCTTTGCTTGCAGAACCTCAAAGAGTTAGTAAGGGATAAAAGTGAGTTTTCTTCTTTTCCTCTTCCAGTTCTTCCTCCTATTCTACCTCCACCCATTGAGATACTACCCCTATATAGTCATTGGATTAGATTTACTGGCCAGGCAGTAATACATCGGATCCTTTTCTCGGGTTACAGCTCATTTTCCCTTTTGTCTACACATACACAGAGTAGCCTGGCCTATTCTTTACATATTGTCCTGTCCTTACATACCTGACGAAACTGAGATTACCAAACAGTTCTTCTTTGCTCAAGGGGTTAACTGCTGTATTGTAATCGTCCAGTGGCTACTTACCTCTTGGTAAGCGAAGAAGAGACTATTTACCTATGGTATGCAGGTTTTCTAAGAGAAGGATGTTCCTAAATCAAACCATTGTTCTCTAGTCATGGGCAGTGCCGTAGCCTCTGTACTATGGTCTTCAATTTCTTGGTGTAGAGTTCTCTTGCTTCAGGGTACATTCGGGCACACTATTCTATACTATTTTTCGTCCTCTTATTTTATGAAGATTTAATAGTTTATACATGAAAAATTCGTTGTAATGTTATTCTTCTGAAAATATTGCAGTATGATTTTTAATTATTTCACTTGTAGTTTATTTATTTCCTTATTTGCTTTACTCACTGGCCTACTTTTCCTGTTGAAGCCCTTGGGCTTAAAGTATCTTGCTTTTCCATCTTGGGTTGTGGCTTAGCAAGTAATAATAGTAATTTTGTTCCTTCTTTCAAAAATAATAAGGCTGTCCGAGAATGCCCAACATCGTTCTGTACTGTAAACTTTTCAAACACCATTGACAAATACTCCCATGACCAGGGCTATGACCAATTGCACCAGATACTGTAGGAGCTAGGGTCATAGTCTCTTGCTCCCGTTACTGACGGATTGAGGCCCAGGTCACTTTCTCATCTAACCAAGTAGTGAAACAAAGCTGAGAGGTACAGTCCTAATGTTGGCTAGGTATTGGAGGAGCTTGGTCAGACTCAATCACCTATTCAATCTGGAAGGGGGAATACTACGCCCTTCTGTGTTTTTTATACTTATGTATTTCATATTAAGAAAAGGCACCACCAGAGGACGTGCAGCCAGCAGTCCTGCATTCATGGTATGGAACTGTGGCTTTCTCTCCAGTACGATCAACAGTCAATAGTATACTTTGTACTTATGTCTCTATTTTGATTAGTATCAGAGATATTTCTTTCCCTAATGATAACCCCCCCCCCCCCCCCCCCGTCCTTCATCAGCACCTGATTACATACCTCTTTCTGCCATTAGTACACAATGTTTGTAATAATCTAAGGGGGAATGGTGGCTTGATCTCCTGAGCAAACTACCATGCTTTCATCCCTTCTGAGGGATGAAGACACTTATGATTCTCTTAACCTGACAGTACCATATCTCAGTGGGAGTGTGTCCTCTTTGGAGCGTAGATGCTTCCACTCTTTTGTGAATCTAATGAACTGGATATGTCGACCATGGTGCTAGGTAGGTCCTTAGGCTTTGAATGGTACTTGGGTTCCCGTCAAGGATTGAGACCTATTCTGTGGTGTCCATTGTTGGATCTTGCTAGTTTGCCATAGATTGGGTTGACCATCAGATCTGTGGATCTGAGAATTCTCTCAAGTCCTTTTGGTTTAGTAAGATCTTCATCAATCTGCACTTTGAGGCAGTGAGGTTCCATGTAGCAGAGTATTCTACATTAGCTCCTCCTCAGGTTGACCACTCAACATGCACACTGATGGGGAGTCTTGCCTTGGAGAGACTCAGATCAGAAATAGCGTCCCTCTTGACTTCTTAGTCAGCAGCTAGGGAGTTTTGCTATGGCCGCCCTCCAAGCAGTCTTGTGCGTTGACAAGTCATGTACTTCGTGAAAGCAACTGGGTTATCAACTCCTAAATGGTGGGGAAATTATAGAAGAAGCTTGCTGTCTGATTTACTGTGATCTTCTTTATCACTTTAGGCAGTCAACCAGAATTGCAACAAGGTTTTGAAGAGGAAAGGAACGTTATTGTCACAATTCTCAAAACTAGTTAGTTCAGAAGAAGCATTGGCCTTCCAGAATGGTTCAGTGTGGTGATCCACACCCCTCTTGCTGAAGACTCACGTGCAGACAGCGGTGGAGAAGTAAAAATATTCTATGCATGACTTACTGATACTTATCACAGTATCCTTCAAGGATTCTAGCTCTTTTAAGAATAACTGGGAATCCCCACAAGATGGTGGTAAACAATTAATTCCACCAGAAAATATATTTTCCTATTATTACTGTCACTTACATGAGAACATACAGTAGATTACTTGCATATAAAATTTACTTAAATGCTTCATTTCTTTAAAAATAAATTCAGAGTAGAAAACAGTTAGACAGTAACAGCAAAAAACCATAATAGACAGCAGATATATAGCTATTTATATATTTAAGATAAAAGGAAATATTTACAATATTTCACAAGATTCATAAAATAATGACAGTTCACCTATTAAAAATAATATACAGCAGCGTTGTAAAAATTGAAGTAAATATATACTCCGTCACAACATATATTACAGAATGTTTACACAACTGCCATATTAACTCAGCAATTGGTAGTAGCAAGTCTCAACCAATGCCGTTGCGATTTTTCTTATATATAGGTTAGACACTTTCTATAACATCATTTAAGCTAGCAGCGTTGGCAAATTAGGATAAATTTCCAGTCTAGTCTTGAATACAACATAGACTTTGATTTTACAAATAACTACCGTGCCTTAATCTTAACATTAACTTTTAATCTTTCAAAATAAACTTTTCTCATGAGTCCTATAACACAAAATATGCAAACTTAATATACATATAAGAGTTGATAAAGATGGAAACCATGGTAAACTAAATTTATAGAAATTGCTTCTGATGCAGCGTTCCAATAGACAGAACTATGTGCTTTTAACTGCCACACACAATAAATGAAAAAAATTCCAATTTATCTGGAAAAATAAATATCCAATACCTTTCGGCCAAATAAAAAAATCAAATGAGCAGAATTACATAGAAAATTAAAGCAATAGGAAACATATCACTTGAGGTAGGATATATGCAAAGAAATAATATATTCAAAAATTATCAGAAATCCACCAAATAAGTCAAGTTACGCCACAACAAAAGTTTTAAAACGTTCCATGTCTAGAAAGAAGAGCGGAAAAAATATTTTTTTTATATATATATACATACATATATATATATATATATATATATATATATATATATATATATATATATATTAATATATGTATATATACACACACACACACACACATATATATATATATATATATATATATATATATATATATATATATATATTTTATATATGTATATATATATATATATATATATATATATATATATATATATATATATATATTATGATATATATATATATATATATATATATATATATATATATATATATATATATATATATATATATATATATACAGTATATATAATTGGGAGATATAGAATTCTTATATGTATGTATATAAAGGCTATGCATAAACAAACATACACACGTACACGCGCACACAAATATATGTATATATATATATATATATATATATATATATATATATATATATATATATATATATATATATATATATATATATATATATATATATATATATATATATATATATATATATGCGTACGTGCAGCAATGGTTACCTTCACTTTACACAAATCCAATAACTTCCCATTTTTCGAACTAAAATATTTCTAAGTAATAAAATTAAATGTGTACATATCCCTACGTACATTACACTTGGTAATATATATAGAAACATTGAACAAGGTTGGTCGCAATATAGAATTTTTTAACTTTTTTAGCTGGGTATAGACAAAAGATTGAGACTTTGCGACCTAGAATATCCGTGAGAGCTAAGGGAAGAAATTATGAAGATATTCTTATCTTTTATTTTAAACTGATAGAATCGATATGACATGATGTGACAGTTGAATGTAGAGAGTAGCAAATTTTCAGATGATCAGTTTATGATGTGATGACGTGAGAGAAAACAAAATAAAAAAATACTCCAGAAGTGTTAGAAAGAGAAAACTTAGCATGAAACTGCCATGAGATCCAGAGAGAGTAATATTAGTTGAATAGAGAGATAAAAGAAACAGTGAATAGATAGTATAAAGAATTTGACATGCTGTTAAAGGCCTGTCCAGACGATCGAGCACATCTCCACGGACATAGCCCGCAAACAAGGGAAGCCCACAGTTATACCTGCAGTGTTCTCCAAAAAGATGCGAGCTGCAGGCCATGTCAGGCCGCTTCACGTGAGCTGTGCCATATAAACCGTATGGTTTCATCCATCAGAATTGAAATGAAAGATCACTGAGGTTTTTCACACGCTGTGCATGCAGAAGAATCTCCGGACGGTTGTGATCTCCTAACCGCATGCAATGTTTTTTTTTTTTTTTATTATTACTTTTTCGCCCTTCCTGGGAAATACCGCAATAAAGATATTAATGCTGTATTTAACGTTCCCTTTTTTTAACGGCTTTACTTAATAATGAGTTCCCTTATACTAGAAAAGAAAGATCTTTACTCTCACTCTCTAATTCTTACTTCGAAAATCAATAAATCATTCATGAGAAAATGTCCATTTGGTAAAGAGTATAGATAAGCAAAGTCTATCGAAACTAAACCATACCCATATTTGAGCCATGATGAAACATCTCTATTATTATTTTTATTATTATTATTATTATTATTATTATTATTATTATTATTATTATTATTATCATTTTCATCATTATTATTACTATTATCAGTTATTTACAGCCCTAAGTGGAAAAGCAAGACGCTATAAGCCAAAGGGCTCCAACATGGTAAAATAGCCTGCTATAGTAAGAAAACAGGGATATATATAAAACAAACTATAGGAAAAGTAATGAAAAATTACAATAAAATGTTTTAAGAATATTAACAACATTAAAATAGATCTTTCATGTACCAAATATAAAGACGCAAAAACAATAGGAAGAGAAATAAGATAGAATAGTCTGCCTGAGTTTGCCCACAAGGTAGAGAACTCTACTCCAAGACAGTGGAAGACCATGGTACAGACGCTCTGGCACTATCCAAAAATAGAGAACCATGGTTTGATTTTGGAGTGTCCCTCTCCTAGAAGAGCTGCTTACCATAGCTAAAGTGTCTCATCTAACCCGCCCAAGAGAAAAGAATTGTTGGGTAATCTCAGTGTTGGCAGGTGTATGAGGACAGAGGAGAGTGTGGAAAGAATAGACCAGACTATTCGGTGTATGTGTAGGCAAAAGAAAAATGAGTCATGACCAGAAAGAGGGATCTAGGGTAGTATGTCTGGCCAGTCAAAGGACCAAATAACTCTATAGTGGTAGTATTTAATGGATGGCTAGTGCCTTGGCCAGCCTACTACCTTCTTTCAAGATATAATTCTACGCTTAGAGTAAGTAACAAGTGAAATGTCCTATAGATGAAAAACAATGGAGTAACATGCCATACTGCTTTGAAGACTAGAATAAAAAGCAAGTCAAGAAAATCATATTAATTGGGTCGTAATTTAAGTGTAATTTCTTAAATTCATGTTTTTTGTTAAAGGCAAAATATGTAAGGGGGTTGAGTTTCCTATCGAAGTATTAAGCAAACTTAGTGATATTGTTTGTTTTATTTAATTGTTTATATTTTAATTATAAAAACAAACTTTGCTTTAAATCAGAGTTGCAAGAACGCACCCACACATTTCTACAAATCCATTTTTTTTTATGTCTAGCATAGAGGATCCCTCATAGGTGTGATTCCATTTTTTTATGACTAGCATAGAGGGTCACACATCGTGGAGATTCCACTTTTTTTTAGATTAGCATAGAGGGTCACACATCGTGGAGATTCCACTTTTTTTAGACTAGCATAGAGGGTCACACATCGTGGAAATTCCATTTTATTATGACTAGCATAGAGGGTCACAGATCGTGGAGATTCCATTTTTTATGACCAGCATAGATGGTCAGAGATCGTGGAGATTCCATTATTTTTTATGACTAGCATAGAGGGTCATACATCGTGGAGATTCCATTTTTTCATGACTAGCATAGAGGGTCACATATCGTGGAGATTCCATTTTTTTATGACCAACATAGAGAGTCACACATCGTGGAGATTCCATTTTTTTATGACTAGCATAGAGGGTCACACATTGTGTAGATTCCATTTTTTCTATGGCTAGCAAAGAAGTTCACCCATAGTTGTGATTCCATTTTTTTATGACTAGCATAGAGAGTCATCCATTGTTGTGATTCCATTTTTTTAAGACTAGCATAGAGGGTCATCCATAGTTGTGATTCCATTTTTTTATGACTAGCCTAGAGGGTCATCCATTGTTGTGATTCCATTTTTTTTATGACTAGCATAGAGAGTCATCCATTGGTGTGATTCCATTTTTTTATGACTGGTATAGAGGGTCATCCATAATTCAGATTCCATTTTTTTATGACTAGCATAAAGGTTCACCCATAGTTGTGATTCCATTTTTTATGACTAGCATAGAGGATTACCTATAGTTGTGATTTCATTATTTCTTATGAGTAGCATAGAGGGTCACCCATAGTTGTGATTCCATTTTTTCCTGACTAGCATAGAGGGTCACACATCGTGGAGATTCCATTTTTTATGACCAGCATAGATGGTCACAGATCGTGGAGATTCCATTATTGTTTTATGACTAGCATAGAGGGTCACACATCGTGGAGATTCCATTTTTTCATGACTAGCATAGAGGGTCACACATCGTGGAGATTCCATTTTTTATGACCAACATAGACAGTCACACATCGTGGAGATTCCATTTTTTTATGACTAGCATAGAGGTCACACATTGTGTAGATTCCATTTTTTCTATGGCTAGCAAAGAAGTTCACCCATAGTTGGGATTCCATTTTTTATGACTAGCATAGAGGGTCATCCATTGTTGTGATTCCATTTTTTTATGACTAGCCTAGAGGGTCATCCATTGTTGTGATTCCATTTTTTTTATGACTAGCATAGAGAGTCATCCATTGGTGTGATTCCATCTTTTTTATGACTGGCATAGAGGGTCATCCACAGTTCTGATTCCATTTTTATATGACTAGCAAAAAGGTTCACCCATAGTTGTGATTCCATTTTTTATGACTAGCATAGAAGATTACTTGCAGCTGGAATCTGTTAATTACCTTCAGAATACCTAAGCCTACAATAGTATTTTGAAAACTGATTCTCAAGTTTTAAAACTCTTTTTATGATTTGATATCAATAAGCGGTGTACACATTGAGGTTAATTATTCATTTTTATATTTTCATTTGCTTATTTCCATAGCTATAAAGTTAGTCATTTGTAGAATGGGTCACTTCATTGATACGCCCATTATCATCTTGCTTAATACTTGGTGGCTCATCAAAACTAAATATTTGGGAATAAACTTCATGCGCTACTGCATATCGTCATGGGGAAATTTCCATATTCGTATAGGAACTCTTATCGTTATTATTATTATTATTATTAGTAGTAGTAGTAGTAGTAGTAGTAGTAGTAGTAGTATCATTATTATTATTATTATTATTATTATTATTATTATTATTATTATTATTATGGTATCGATGTTGCTGTTCAGTGCCCCCCCCCCCTCAAAAAAAAAAAAAAAAATAAAAAAAAATAAACTAATTTTAATCGGAACTTCCTACAAATATACTATTGGTGATCGTATTATCACTCTTTAACGTCATTATATCTTCTTTTTTTTCAAACAGTAAATGCATGGCAAACTTTATTCCTGTATTTTCACCGTTTTTAGTGCAAATTTGTAAGTGTATCATTATCCTTTTAATCATAAGTAATATTATTATTACTTAATACCAGTACTATGATAATTTTTTTTACTGTTGTTATTATTATCATTATTATTATCAATACCCTGGCACTGTATTGTATAATTGGCACGACAAGTGATTTAAGCATACAAGAAGGTCATCGCACCGATTTTCAAAACGGATTAAACACGGGCCGAAGTTCTACTTGGGTAATGTTATAATGGGGAATGTGATTATTCCAGCAAAATATAAAGTACATAAATATATTTTACCACTAATTACTAATCCGAAATTCGAAAACCAAAATTGCTGGACATTATGCTTTGCTATAAATATTGGATGGTGCATAATTTGTCTTCTGATATCTATCTAGTGTTAAAATCAAAGTATTTCTTAATGCTCAAGAATCATTAACAGTATGGTTCTGTGGAAAGAAAAGTGTTGAAGGTGGAAGATTTAAGGTTTCGTTTTTGACAACATTCATTCAGCTTGTT
>NC_090728.1:12609264-12616764 GCF_036898095.1 Palaemon carinicauda
GGAGATGACGAATGGAGAAGTGTTGATTTAAAAGCTCAGTATAGAGACGAAATCTCATCGAGGCCCTTTGCGTCAATAGGCATAGGAGATGATGATGATGACGATGATGATGATATAGTTTTGATAAGAATTTTTATGATACCGAAATTACAGCCGGGAAATTAAAAATTTAGGGCAATTTTGGGAACTTTAGATTTAGTTTAATATTCTTTTTTTTTTTTTTAAAGGCCAACTTGTGTTTGTAGCTTTCAAATGTAAATATGTCTTCTCCATCAAAACAAGCTATAACTCATTAATGGGAGCGAATAATTGAGTGTGTGACAAGCCAAATAAGAAAATATCTTTATTACACATTGACTCATTTTTATCAAAATTGCTTTGAAGACCAGGTCACAAAGATCAGTTTGTGAAAAAATGAAACGAAGGATTTTCCTAGGCTTTTGACATATTAAACTTTAATATTCGTAAATGACAAAAAAAAAAAAAAAAAAAGCAAAAACAAGATTGTGTTACAATTACCTCCGGATGGATTTTTTTTTTCTTTTTTTTTGCTAGGATGACTGGCCTATATGGCATTGCTTGGCTTGGCCCTACTTACATTGCAGAAACAAGAAATGATGTGATGACGCCTGGAAGTAAGAATTAGCAACTGAAAATACAGGATTAAAGATAAATTTTACCAGTTTTACGGGGGAGTTTTTTTGATGATTTTTAGAGTGTTTCTAATCGTTCATAAAGAAAACCTTTCCATTTTGGAGGAACTCATTGAGCTAGGCCTTTGAGCTATAATTTTTTTCCTACGATACTTTGAAACCATAGAATCCTACGAGAGGCTTTCCTTCAAATTTCGTGTTGTTAGTTCCCAACACAGTCGGCAGTATTACAATATTGTCGATTGTGTTGGGACTTGTTGAGCCATTGTAGTTCCCTGTGTGGGGTTCATGTAGGTATCTAGCTATTTAGGGAATGCAAGGAAGTAGCCGGTGGCTTTAAACAACAATAGCATTTTCCACACACCCTTGGGGCAATAGCTGGGAAATATATTAGCTTTAAGATCAAAGCATTTGAAGGAACTCATTCCTCTTCTTCTATTAACGTGCTTTTTTCGCTCTGGTATTCAACTACTATGAGGTTGAAAGCCAGCGTTACACATATTTTGGGGGCCAATAACATTTTACCAAAGTTTTGTATGAAGACGATATTTACCAGAGTATGTTTTACACCTTTACCCAATTTATGAAATTATGCTCTAGCGCTTACTGGTAGATAAGACAGTTAGAGTAAAATTGGCATTCAGAGGCCAGCGCTAGCTCAGGTTATTTTGTTAAGGGTTCAGAAATATTAGATGATATAAAACTGGTGTCGAGTCTCCGCCCACCATGATGGGTGTCCGAAACAACGACGTGACCACTAACAGGTTAACGAGTAATGGTTAATGTAAATAAGGTTATTCAAAAATGATGAACATAGAGTGGTTTCCGAGACAAAGACGTAACCACAGACAGTTATTAGTTATAGTACTCAAGGATATTAAGTAATGACGAGCATGTTTTGCGTTACTGGTTTTGTGCTTCTACTTGTCACTCTTTTTAAAAGTGAGATTATCCATGACAGGATTTAACTCAAGTATGAGTAAGGAAATATGTACAGTAGTAGAACTTATTCATTATGGGTGACTGTTACTTCTTAGCATCCATATGCACAGATTCCCCTACCAGTTATTTTCGTTTATAATTTCCTGACAAAAGAAAAAAAAAAAAATATGTAATTTATCTAATTATTTTTTCTCCTTTCTGATTAACCATTAAAAAGCGGAATACATTTCAGAATAGCATAACCACCCATCTCCCCCTCCAGCAGATATAAACTGAAGTTCACGAAACAGAAAAAAAAAGTTTCATTCGAAATAAAAAAGTTACAAGAAAATACTGTAAATATAGGAACTCATAATCAAACTAAATCCAAGTCATTGTTATTCAGTGATCAGCGGCGACGCCTGAACGAAGGATATCGCCTGTCAGCAACGTCATTGCTCATGAATGTTCATAAATACTTCTCTGTAAGTAGGTCTCATATCTTCTATATGTTACTCATTACATTTAAGCCTTTTATTTATAATCATGATACAAAATATATGTAATAACGATAAAATAGATATAAAACAATGGCTTTATAAAAAAAGAAATAAAACTCCCAGTCAATCGTGTATATTTTCAGTTTTTTATGCCGACTCCTGAATCGGACCTAGCGCATACCACCCCCCCTCCCCCCCCCCCTCTCTCTCTCTCTCTCTCCAAACAAATGATCAGTTAGAATATAATCTTAATATTACAAACATGACCCGTTCGATCAATTAAACATATTTCGTAATCTCGCTAAACAGATATTTACCGATACATAGCATATAACTCCTTCATATGATAAAAACACATTAGAATCTTGAAATATTATGGGATTTATCTCTCTCTCTCTCTCTCTCTCTCTCTCTCTCTCTCTCTCTCTCTCTCCCCACAAATAAATCTATCAGAGTTTATATGGTAAAGAAATTGGAGTGAAATATAAAATTTAACCTGATCCATTTTTCTGTAAATCCTATTGCTCTCTCTCTCTCTCTCTCTCTCTCTCTCTCTCTCTCTCTCTCTCTTTCCCCTATAATCACTATCTTTATACCAAAACTATTTCATTTCGTTTTTATGGTCGTGAATTAGACGGCGTCTGAACAGACCAAGAGATTCATCTATTAGTCCACCCGTTTTCAGTAAAAATCGTTGAAATTTGATTAAAAGCGCCAAATTTTGCACAAAGTTAGCTTGTGATGTACCTTTTGAAATGTGATAGAGACCTATATGATATCTTTCCAATATGGCTGCTTTTTTCAAGATGGCCGCCAAAAATCTGGAAAATGATGCTATTTGAAGGATTTTCATCGTATAGTCACAATTTTGGAGTCTAAACCTATATTTTCAAGGATGTTCTAAACATTAAAAGCAAATGTGGCCACATAAGACAAATATTTTAGGAGCAAATGGCCTTTTTGTTACAGAAATTGCCTACAAAAATATTAAACCGGCTGTAATCATATTTGTTCTGTAATTTAACGCAAAATGAAGAATGTATTTGAATGTCAAACATAAGTACAATGTTTCTTTAACTCAATATGAAGAGTTTTATATTAACTTAATCCCAAAATAGGTCTTATCCTTGTAACCATCAATTCCTAGTACAGTACTAAAATGACTAATTTAAGTACACAGTCTAATCACACACGGTCACTATCTTCCCCCCCCCCCCCCCCCCCCCCCCGCATTTGCACAGAGCCGTACATGCTAGTTGTGCTTTCACACACTTGCATCTTCCTCTGCCGCCTTTGACACATCCACATTTCAGGAATTCCATACAGGAAACTGATGCTTGAGGCAGATCTGACCAATAGGGTTCCCATGCATTCCCCGGTCCTTTCATCCAACCCCATTCAATAGGTGAAGGTAACACGGGATTGGGGAGAAGGGACTGGCTCCAAACATGACCCGCTTGATAAGATCCTCTTATGACATGCTGGTAGAGAGCAGCAGAAGTTGGTGGTATGAGATCAATAGACCTGCCCTTCCTGGTGAAGAGATCTTTTCTCGCTTCATAAGCTGATGTGGCAGATGTCATAAAGCAGAACAACAAATCGCTCAAGGTTTGCCATGTGCTGGTCAATTATCTCCAGTGTTGGTACATTCCCATGGTCTGCAAACACCTCGGTTATACTTTCACATCTTTGCCACGTCTCCCAAGAAGATTTCTTCCCCTTACCAGCAAAGGAGGATGTGTTGTCACACTCGCTGAAGGCATGAAACATAGGCAGAGCTCGACACTTTGGACCTAGAGAACCAGCTATGGTGTGTACAGGGATATATTTGAAGTTGTCCCCAACTCCAAAGCTGATCCACAGTTCACTTGCATGAATTGGAAGACACAATGCTATAGCTAACACTACTACATCAGTGTCCACAGTTCTGATCATGATCCTCTCACAACCAAGTTGAACAGCATCTTTTGCATGGAGAAGAAGCCTTGTGTCCTCTTCCTCATGGGAGCACGGAGATATTTGATCAATACTGTCCCTCTGGGGGTTGCAAAGGACCAATTCTCCTTTTGTGGACATAATTTGCTTGCCCTCTGGACAGTTGACAGTAGTACATTGATCCGCTAGAAAACTGAAGAGCTCGGCTTTGTTTGCATCACACCGCAAGAAAGCCTTCCAGTTGCCAGGAACTAGAGTGTTAGCCTTTACTTTTCTGTGGTCCCCCTCTCCTCTGAGACTCCTAGCAGTCACCTTCAGACTGTCTTGGAAGTACTGATCAAAGATAACATCACCTCTTCTTGCTGACTCCAGCTGATGCTTTACATGTGGTACAAATACCTGGTCAGCATACTCTTGAAATGTTCTTGATGCACCTGGGTTAAGCATATTAACAATGGCAACCCCATATACCGTAGAAGAACTGCATCAGTATCAGGCTTGTCCTTGATTATGGTACTATGCTGTGTTAGGAATGGGAGAAGATCAGCTTTGGTTCTATGTTGAAGTTTTCCACCCTGTGACATTGATGGTGGACTGGACTGATTCTCAAGGCGGAAAAACTCATCAATATCCCCATCTCTTACTTGGCAAGACACATACAGTTTAGAGAAAAGAGAATAGTCTTGTTTCAATGATGCAATTTATTGCTTCTCCTTTGACACTTTGCGGGTAGGCTGGCTGCTGAATAGAGGAAATTTGTTCGTTTTGATAGGGTCTGTCAGACTTTTGGTTCTGTCTTCTAGCCGTTCCTTCACAAAATCACTATATCGTTCATTTCCCACCCTTTTGATATGCTTTACAGTTTCTATAATCTCTTTGTCTACAACATCCTGGGTGCCTAATACAAGAAGATCAGGTGAATCTTCCATGAATGGATTTCCCATGTCTTCCAATGTATCACACAAGGATTTGACTTGCTTTCTGTATGTTGTCTGTACCCCCTGTTGAGCTTCATGGTGTCTTTGGTCTGAATGCTTTTCCGCCTGTCCCCAGAGTCCTTCCACCACAGTTTTAAACTCATTCACAACTCTTGACACTTCTGGCCCAGCCAACCATCCATCTTTGGAGTTGTGCACTGTTTTCAGTTAGGCCCACAGCACCACCATCTCCTTTAATCTGTTTGTTGTTCTGTTCGTGAGCTTAGTCTAATGGGATTCCGGAAAATGAGTGTTGTGTTTTGTGAACAACAAACTTTCCCTCTGAGAATTCAGCAGCAACCTCAGGATGCATCAAATCTAGGGAAGCCATATTTCTAATATGCACTGCAGCCCAACGAGCATAATTTGGGTGGTCAAGTGCAAAGAACCATGGGGCCAGCTTTGTGAGTGTAGCCTTGTACAGATTGAAGTTGCCTTATCGCAGTGATTGGAGGAACACCATCACAGCTAGTTCTAGGTCAAGTGTGATGGACCAGAAGTTAAACATAGGGACTGCATTTTCCATTTTCACTCTCCATTGCTCAAAGCTTAGAGGATATGTGGTGTGGTCTTCTGTTTGGTGACGCTTGTAGGTTCTATCCTTGAGAATGTACAAGCTCCCTGCGGTCACCTGGTGGGCATGCCTCGTTCTCATTATATGTGCAGCCTTCAGGAAGGAATCTGCAGTACCTTGTGAGGCTATCTCTGCCTGCATAAGGGTGTTGGTCCATCCAGTTCCTTCAAGCCAGTCCTCCAAGAACTATGAGAAAGGCCAGCTCAATGTGTAAGCCACCAAACATCACTACAACTTGGTTCTCACCGTTAATGTTGGGGCATTACCATTGGAGTTGTTTGACAATAGCATACAGTGGCTGATCATAGGCAACTACAGGGATCTGAACAGGATTCAGAAAATCTACTGCATTCTTCACAACTTTCATAGTATGGACAATCATGGCACTTGACTTAGCCTCCTCATAGAACAGTAGGAGGAATGAGCTGATGTAGGAAGGAGTAGGATGTTCTGTGTGGACCTGATCAGCATGGTATGCAGCCCAGGATGTCTTTAGGTCTGTTGATGACTCCGCTTCAATCTCCTCTTTCACATGTTTCAACCACTTGCAAAATGATTGTATAACAAACGAAATGGTTGTCACTGTAGAATTGTAAGAATTGAGACAGATAACAACATTTAGAGCAATTTTTCAGTATATTTGACTTATTTCAGAATTAAAATGGGCAATTGCTGATAAAATATTATTCTCCTGTACTTATTTCTATTCTCATTGTTTAGAACATCCTTGAAAATATTGGTAAAGACTACAAAATTGTAACTATACAATGAAAATCCTTCAAATAGCAGCATTTTCCTGAATTTTGGCGGCCATCTTGAAAAAAGCGGCCATATTGGAAAGATATCAAATGGGTCTCTATCACATTTCAAAAGGTACATCAAAAGCTAACTTTGTACAAAATTTGGTGCTTTTAACCGAATGTTAACGATTCCTCCATATTTTTACTGAAAACGGCTTGACTATATCACAATGTCCTAATATTTCTGCCTTTCATCATTATCAACAACACACAGAAACCAATAAACATACGAATGTCTTTCACTGCTCAAACTTATTCGAAACAACGGTGTGCGTATGTGATTTTCTGTTGACCGAAAGGCACTAACACGATTTCTATTTGCATTTGGTATGCGATTTAAAAAAAAAAAAAAAAAAAAAAAAAAAAAAAAAAAAAAAAAAAAAAAAAAAAAAACACGCTATAGTCCGTCGGTTCTAAATTTAAGGTTTGGAAGAGTCGATCCGTGGATAGGGCCAATTACACCAGCACCTTGCTTTCTAACAAAGAGAGGTTTCAATTTACCGGTTTAGGTCACTCACAATTACAATATAAACGTAAATATTTCATCGTATTAAAGGAAAGTACACATGTAATGTAGGATGGACTTGTAAAGCAATAAAGAAGTATGGCAAACATATTCTAGTGTTGCTGGACAGTTTTGTTACGATCACCTGTGGATTGATTAATTGACTTGGAATTTTTTGGCATCCTGATTTCCCGTCAAACACGGACTCAGCTTTCCTGTATATAGGAGCTGTGTGTATTGAATGGGTCGTTTTGATGGGACCTGATACGCAAGTTTGATATTTCTCAGGGTGGGTGCACAGAGAAAGCAGGTTACTAGGGCGCTGGCTTCAGTTGCCGACCCACGCTGGAAACTAGAACGATACGGTGCCCACAGAGGACGCGAGTAACCAGATTCGACCAAGGATGTTTTGACCCTCTCCGTGACCGACATGGTCACGGGCATGGGCAAGGTAGTATCCAATGTCTATAAAATACATTCTATAGACCTTGTGTAGTATCTGTCATTAGTACCCAAGATGTCAAGCTCATTGTATAGAGAAAAAGAAGAGCAGTATATGAAATAATCGACAAGAGAAAAGATATGGAGAATATTATCATCTTTTCAGTGACCAGAAAAGGGACTAAGCAAGATTT
>NC_090728.1:12626859-12646859 GCF_036898095.1 Palaemon carinicauda
GAGGTTGACTACTGCACTATATTTGTTAAATGGTTACTTTTCTCTTGGTAAAGGAAGTAGAGAGATTTTAGCTATGGTACACAACTCTTATAGGAGAAGGTCACGCCAAAATCAAACAATTGTTCTCTAATCTTGGATAGTGTCATAGCCTTTGTACCATGGCTTTTACTGTGTGGGGATAAAGTTCTCGCGCCTGAGGGTACACTCTGGCAGTACTATCTATTTTTTTCTTTCTCTTGTTTTGAAACGATTTGTTGAACAGGCTTAATGGAAAGGCCACGGATGTATGATGGTTTGTCAAGAGGTTGTATTTACCTTATGTCTTTTTATTATTTTGTCTTTATTCCAAAAACTATCCTCCACTGTCCTCCCTTCAGTTGAAGTACCTATCTTGGAGGGTATTTAGCCTAGCATGGTGTATCGGCTCCGTCAATTTGACGAGTCTCTCTGGCTCTTTATCCATAGTCTATGGGTTTTATCAATCACTTTATTTATATTTTTGTACATGCTTTTTTTTATCATTATTGTTAATTTAGTTCTTAACTATGATGTATAAGCTTTATTACCATTAATTCTTATGCTATCTAGAAATATTGAGTGAAATCCTGGACAAGTACGTCTTAGACTTCCTCAGCGGCGTCTACAGCATTGCAATATTAGTGGTCTTCATGCTAATATTCAAGACATTACAGTTGCGTCCAAAACAGTATGATTTACGTTTATGCTCAGAAACTTTAGTTTTTAATATGAGGCACTTATCTGAGCTACATATAACTGGCTTTGATAAGCCAATATATTTTTTTTTTAATAGGAAGATATTCCAAAGGCCAGGGGAATGCCTCTTTATATAAGAAGTGAGTACCCTACTTCTCATAAGCCCTGCTATGAATATGGATGTCATGAGATTATGGTGATACAAATTTTTGGCAGGTATAATAACTTCTATTTGTGTTCGATCTACAAGAATCTAAATTTGGAGTATCTTATCTTCAACTGTCTTCTTACCAATATGGCCAAGATACAAGAAGATGATGGAGGAACATCTTTTGTTTTTGTTGATGATTTCAATGTTCACCATATTGGCTTGTTGAGATAGTCGTATTATATTTTCGGTGATCATTCTATTCTGGAGAAGAGTTTTAGATTTTTCATTCTACCCTGTTTCGAGTATTATTTTCTGGTCGGGTCTTCCCCTGCTGGCTCTCTAGGCGTTTCATAACCGCTCGTACACTGTAGCAATATTGCCCCTTTTTGTCGCTAGCGCTCTCCAGCACTGATATTAGAAACCTTTTTATGATTGCCATCACATGGTTCATCATGTTCGAGCTTTGTCTTTCTTGTTCTCAACTGTCTGTATATACGTTCGTTGTCTTATTGAATAAAACTTACTTGCATTCATCTCGCACAGTTTCAATTATTTCATTTTACTACGTTTCAAGTATTCTTTTCTTGTATGGTCTTCAGCTGCTGATTCTCCTTTTCATTTGTAGGGCAGGAACTTACAGTCTATAAATCTCTTTTTTCCATGATCTAGATACTAATCTCTGGCACCATCGTTCAATTAGTTTGCTATGGATAATGCATAAGATTTTCCATAAATGTAACCATTCTCTACATTTACATATTCCCGGACAGTACCATCCTGTTCATTATACTAAGTATGCTGTTGATTTTAAGTTATGCCTTTTCCATCATGAGGCTCAATACTACAAATTATTCTAGAAATCTCATTCTATCTATGACAAAGTTGTGGAATTATCTTCCTAATCGGGTAGCTATATAGATAAAATTAAAAAGTTCAAACCTGCAGCATTTGTTTTTTTATTTTGTTGAACAGGCTGACATACGTTTCTTATTATAATAAATATGAAAGACCTGTTTTAATGTTGTTAGTGTTCTTAAAATATTTTATTTAAATTGGTCATTACTTCTCAAATAGTTTATTTATTTACATATTTCCTTTCCTCATTGGGCTTTTGGAGCCTTTACCATAATAGCAATCTTCTTTTCCTACTAGGATTGTAGATGAAAAATTATTAATAATAATAATAATAAAAATAATAATAATAATATTAATTATAATAATAATAATAATAATAATAATAATAATAATAATAATAAATGTATATATATATATATATATATATATATATATATATATATATATATATATATATATATATATATATATATATATATATAAATGAATATAGTTCTTTCCGTTCACGCACAGCAGCATTGCAAGACAGAGACATATTCGGTCTCTCCTTGTCCCTCTGGTAGGGATAGAGCGAGAGTAGTTATACCCTGGTAAGAGGGTGTGTGTGAGCAAGTGTGTATATCTATCTATATAGTTAGCCATCTTTTTTGACGGGCTGTGTACACCAGTATACAAATATAGAGTAACTCCCATATAACTCCAACCAAAATTAAACTACAGAAGCTGTTGAATGTAAAGTACTAATTTCAACTCTATCTTTATTACCCATATATTATAATATTCTATGGTAATGATAACCTTATTGACAAAAGCCGTTGTTGTGTACCTGTGAAATGCAATTTTCACGTTCGCGGATATATAAATACGTGTTTTCACCAAGTAAAGTCAGTATTTAGGAACTCGTCTTCTTATGGCTCTTCACTTCCCGCATAGGGCAAATGATTCATTGCTGAGCAGATTCATACAAGTCTTAGCTATTTTGCTTATATAGTTTAATTTTAATAACATGTAATAGGCAACAATATTTTCCATATAGTCGATTTGACCTTCTATTAGAAACTTGTATATTTCTAAAGCCTGCGTTATTTACTTTAAGCCAATATATTTTACACTTAAATTTATTTTGCCTAAAGCATTCTCAGTTTTAACAGGTCTAAACGGAACCGTTTATAATTGCAACAAAAGTATGGAGTAAATGTCCTTGTTTTCTACAAATTTATTTCATCTTTAGACTAACTTGTCCCCAATTTGCAAATCACTGTGGTAAAAATCCTCAATTGTGGAGTGCGTTATGAGGCAGGGACAACAGAAACAACATTTATGAACGATTTCGGTTTCTTCAAAGCTGAACAATGACTGTAGGTTATTACAATTAGCCTCACGGAAATATATTCGAAATCTTAGTTTCTCCCAAACTCGCTTGCAGGTAACCCAAATAAGAGACTATGGAAGGTTTTGCCATTCTGTTTATCCATTTAAAATCTTCGATATTTTCTCAAATTCTATCTTTCAAAAATACCTGTGGGATTTCCGTGGTGGAAAAGAAAATAGTCTAGTTATTTAAATACTATGAATAACCAATTTAAAGCATCCTGGTGGATAGTCAATTAAAGGACGCATTCATGAGTATGTTATGCTTTCTCGGTCCATAAAAAAATATACTATGAAAGAGAGAGAGAGAGAGAGAGGGAGAGAGAGAGAGAGAGAGAGAGAGAGAGAGAGAGAGAGAGAGAGAGAGAGAGAGAAAGAGATGCATTTGGATATATGTCAGTAAGAAATACTTTCAATGTCAAATTATTTTGAAGGCGAATGAAAGGCCTGGTACTTGTGTATGCTATCATAATTTGCCGTTATTCGTTAACCGATCGTCATGAACTTGGTCGGTACATTCCATTGGTCAGAATCTATTGATCTTCTGAGCATTGTTTCCAGATTCTGTGTCACTAATTAGTAATTAATCAAGGAGTGAAAAAACAACAAAATTTCGACAATTTTGTTAATAAGGCTCGCGTCAGCGTGAAATTCGGTATGTCGATGAGAAGAGAGTTCTTATTGATCACAGAATAGAAAGTTGTGTCAGACCATTGATTATCAATTTATTTTTTAATCCTTTTCCAGGTATTGATTTCCAAATCTTACCCCTCCTTAATACTCAGCAGCTCTGAAACTAGATTAAGGGCTGCAGGGTGATGGAAAACGATACAGTAAGCCGGGAAGAACGGTTTTTATCGTGAACAAAAGTTTATAAAGAGAATACAGCAAATTAAAGAAAGGAAAATATAAATTAATTCCAAGCTTGAATGAGAAAAAAGCAAGACAATAAAGTGAAAAGGAACGTTATAAAGAGAAGAGGAAAACTAGTTTTTTTTTTAATATAATCCAGTTAAAAACGAAAGATATAAAAGAAAACTAGCAAGTAAAATTATTAATGAAAAAAGAGTATTGTATGATCAGAAAGAGGGAAAACACGAATGAGATATACTCGAACACCATAAGGAGATAACATCTTTAAAATATATCTGGTGGGTGTTGTCTCACTTCTCACTGCCTAAATAGGACAATTTTTATCCGTGTCTTTGCCTGTCTAGGTTGCAGGCGTAAAGGAGTAACCATTTTTCATAATTACATAAAAATCGACGAAGTATACTGAAATGTAACCCTTTTTTCCAGAACTTTTATTACAATTAGTGCCATAAATGGGTAAATAAAAAAAGAGTTTTCATATTCGGGAGAGATTTTTCTTTCTCTCAATAAGAATATATTTTTCGTTCTCCTTATATAAATTCTTATCTAAAGTCAATTAAGGGAAAAACCCAAACGAAATTTTTTTTGGAGCAGAGTCCCATAGAGAATCGAAATTTTCAACATATATATATATATATATATATATATATATATATATATATATATATATATATATATATATATATATATATATATGTATATATATATATATATATATATATATATATATATATATATATATATATATATATATATATATATATATATATATATATATATATATATATATATATACATATATATATATATATATATATATATATATATATATATATATATATATATATATATATATATATATATATATATATATATGTATGTATATATACACATTATTATTACGAGTAGCGAATTACGTAAACTACCGAACTCCAAATTCACATGTGTTTTATTACATAAATCTGATACACACGAGAATATTTCCGAGCTCTGAGAATAATATGCAACTACCATATGTTGATATTCAGTATATAAACACTAAATATACAAAGGTCTCATTAGGTTACACTCAAAACCAAACTGGGTGATTGCTTTACTTTTAACGGGAACTATTCTAAAATCAGTCTTTTATTTCGGTTCTTAGTCAGGGAAATGAGCAAGGCCCTGAAATAATTATTGGTGATTAAAATAATTCACACTTTACAAAAATATATATATTCTCTAAAAATAACAATCCAAAAGTAATACCAACATATGACAAATTTACATATGAAAATATTTGATTTTGACAATTAATAAAAAGATTACACCTTTACACATAGGTGAGTGTTACTCCTATGACCTTTGGGTTCACACAAGGTTACAGAATGGTTAGGAAAATAAAATGGGATTCACTATTTAACCAGATATCACAAGGCCAGTCACAAAAAAAAAGAAAAAAAATACGATATAAACTGTACTTAGAAATACACTTAACTTCTTTCAAATTAAACACACAATATAACAATGTTTGAACGAACACTACACACGTTTGAGAGAAACACTTAGTAGCTGGATAGACGCTGGTGAGAGGACTGTTAGACATTGGCTCTTTCGGAATGTCAGGCTGGATTTCTCCCTCCTATTCATTTCTACGCCCTTATATGTCGTCTTAGGTCATTCTTAAATCTTCCAGTTCATTCCAGCAATGCATTCTCGATGAGTTTGCACATGGTCTGGTCGGCCTCTTATAACGTCCGGTTGCCAACTTGGCTATTTGAAATCGGGTTCTATTGTTATCTGACAATGGCAACCCTCTTAGCTAACTCCGCCTGCTTCCTCTTATAACAGTGAAAAAAAGAATATGTTTAGTCGAGAATCTTCATGCAATTTACAACCACATGGAAACGTTATGCAATTCCTAGCATTTTATACGTCCTGTGTGTCATAAATACTTATTGATAAGATTATATAAGACTTCGTAACAAAAGTATGTGGAATAAAAATTTATTCTTTCAAATAACGTAACTTTACATATACGGAACTGAATGAAAATATAACTAAATAAATGACGATTGTCTTATGTATCTTACATACATTTACTTAATCCTACATGAGAGAGACCCACCTTACGAGCTAGCTATACATCTCTTAAATCCATAAATGAATTAAGTGAATAGAATAATCTACTCTCATGTTAGACCAGCTTCGTAAGAATGTGTATATATATATATATATATATATATATATATATATATATATATATATATATATATATATATATATATATATATATGTGTGTGTGTGTGTGTGTGTGTGTGTGTGTGTGTGTATGTGTGTGTGGGCGTGTGTGTGTGAGCGTGTGTGTGTGCGTGTGTGTGTGTTTTTTCTCTCTCTTACATGTTAAATTAACCTGTACTCCACTAATGATACCACGGGTGGTGGTTTCTCGTGGGGTAGCGACTCTCTTTCTTTAAGAAAAATTTTTGACGATTAAACTTAGGGTTTAAAAAAAAAAATCACTTTTGATCTTAGGTTTTCGTGATAAAATAAAATAAGGTTTAACTCTTAAACTTGTGGTGTTCAAGAAATAGATTTTGACGGTTAAGTTAGTTATACCGTGTAGATGGAAAATTATTTATATTGTCAGTTATCGTTATTTACAGATTTTATCCTTCATTGAATTATTTTGCTTTTTGCATGGTTTCCTACAACAGTGTTCTTGCTGAAAAGGTAGAAACTATATGTGATTTAACATTTGAAAATAATTCTATGATAGTAACCATATCAATTATAAATATGTAGAATAGGGCAATTGGAACTTTAATCCCTTTCAATCGACAAGTGGTTCAAGTATTTTTTCTCCTTTTTGTACTGTCTTATGCATCGCTGTTTCCAAAAATAAAGTTTCCCATTTAGTCTCTATTCATGAGCCAGAGTTAATTAGAAATGATAAACTGTTTGTGGCTGAAAAAAATTAAATTTACGTGTGTTGATGATATTATAAATAGCCCTTTGCTAGATAAAACTCTAAGTGCAACAGCGTGGGAATCAGCTCAATTATCTTAATATGCTATTTCTTAGGCTAAGTGAATTATACACACGCACACACAGGGGGACACACGCAGACACATACATATATATATATATATACAGTATATATATATATATATATATATATATATATATATATATGTGTGTGTGTTTGCATATATATATATATATATATATATATATATATATATATATATATATATATATATATATATATATATGCACACACACACACACATACACACTCATATATATATATATATATATATATATATATATATATATATATATATATATATATATATATATATATATATATATATATATATATATATATATATACATATATATATATGCACACACACATACATATATATATATATATATATATATATATATATATATATATGTATATATATATATATATATATATACACACACATATATATATATATATATATATATATATATATATATATATATATATATATATATATATATATATATATATATATATATATATATATATATACATATATATATGTGTGTGTGCATATATATATAGATATATATATATATGTATATATATATATGTTTTGTATATATATATATATATATATATATATATATATATATATATATATATATATATATATATATATATATATATAACGGATTTTGAGCGAAGCGAAAAATCTATTTTTGGGTGAGATGGCCATGTCGTCCTGATGGAAGTTCCTATAGGGTAGCTTCCTAGGGTATATTACAACTACGGCGATATTCCCAGAGAATTTACCTTAAGGTACCAGAATTCTAACTCCTGGAGCGAGTATCCCTCGTGAAAGGGATATCGCGACATATCAGAGGACGTATTCTAGACACGCCACATGGCAATCTACATCCTGGACAGAGATTTCGTCTCGTAGGAGGTGATTGGCGAGATACGAATTCGGGAAAGAAAAAGGGGAGCCGCTCCCAAGGCTTCCCTCTCCTCCGATTCGTATGCGTGCCTGGCGCCAATCCTGGCGCCATCTGTATTCCTTGTAGCGTACACGAGGTGCTACAGATACTGTATGTAGGGAGGGGTCCTACAGCCCTTTCTTAGAAAGGCAAGGGCGGGTCCATCAGGACGACATGGCCATCTCACCCAAAAATAGATTTTTCGCTTCGCTCAAAATCCGTTTTTTGGGCTCAAGCCATGTCGTCCTGATGGAAGTGTACCAGAGCATTACTGTATCTGTGGATTCTCAGAACGTGACGTACTCCCCGGAGGTAATTTTTTCCCGGTCGACTAGACCTAGAGACCTAAGATGTTACCGTTATACATCTTTTCAACTAACTATAAACCATGTTAGAGCTTCCTGCCCCCTACAGGGAAGAGTCCTACTAGACTCTGGAAATGTCTCGAAAAGTACATATACCTATGTATGAATACCAGGCAAGCTAATATAGTGGTCTCGCCCTATATTAAGTAAAGCATAGTTTGTAAAGAACCACTGCGTCAATATGAAATATCGACCAGTTCTCCGCACAATACTTGTATTGGACAAAGGTTTTATATCCGCATAGGAGGAAAACCAATGCAACATAGCTTGCATAAAGTAACAATTCTATTAGAATTATCCCAGATAAGGTACATAGAAAGAATGCTCAATTATACCAATAAATTGACACAGGTGAAGGAGACGCAAGGTTCTCAAGAACCAGATTATTGACAGGCAATAAACAGACAGGTTAACCACAATTATATATATATATATATATACATAAGAAGAGGATAACCCAAAAGTTTAAGCATAAGTATGATAGTAAACAGAGCTTGTTTGTCTGAAAGAAAAAACATTAGATGCCACTTTTAAGATACCGAGGTATCAAAGTCATAAAAGCCTGTATTACAAATCAATGACATTAGCGTTAGAAACGCTCGGCACACATGTCTGCACTTATGCTAGGTTCACCTTCGGAAATGGAACAGTCTGGATGGGCAACACAGTGCCCTCACTTAGTTTGTAGTACAGTATGTAACTACACACTCACCCTGGAATTAATCGTCCCAATTAAGACCACTGTTCCTCGCAGAGTTAAACAGTAGGGTTAACACCGCGACCCACTGCTACCACAGATCTCTTTTAGTTCCTCTACTTGCTTCGCATAGTGGCGAAAGAACACTCTGGAAGACTTCCAGCCAGTGTATGAACGGAGATGTTCAAAATCCATACAATTAAAGAAATTTAAGGATGAGGCAACTTTTCCTCGGATCGTGACCTGCGGGTGTATTGTCAGGATCCGCTCTGCGAATAAAATATGTGATTTTCGCTCTGAGTTGATTCAGAGATAAATTTGAGCCTGATGTTTCTCCCCTGAATAGTTGACCACCCTTGAGGTCTGAAGTTCTATGAAGATAGACCTTTAGGCATTCTACTGGACATAGAGATGCATCTTCTTTCAGAGGGCAGATTCTCCAGGGACCCCACCTGTTGGTGGGTAACTCATTCTTGGCGAGAAACGTAGGATCCAGAAACAGGTTCAGTTCTCCCCCATCCAGGAACTGAACACGACCTGCCTCTCTCGAGAGGCTACAATCTCACTAACCCTGGCCCCGGACGCGAGTGCAAAATAGGAAAATAACTTTTTGAGTCAAATCCTTTAACGCACACTCTTCATTGCTTAACAGAGAAGCGAAATGAAGAACTTGTCTAAAGACCATGAAATGGGCTTTGGAGGTGCTGAAGGTCTGAGCCTAGCACAGGCTTTCGGGACTTTATTAAAGATCTCGTTACCTAGGTCGACCTGGAAGGCATATAGAATGGGTCTTGTCAAAGCAGACTTACACGCCGAAATCGTGTTAGCTGCCAATCCTTGACCCTGGAGGTGGAGAAGGAAGATAAGCAGAAGTCTGTCAAGATCTCCTGCGGATTCTTTGCCTTGACAAAAGGCCACCCATTTCTCCAAGATGACTCATATTGCCTTCTAGTAGATTTGCACTTATATTCCTCAAGGAAGTCTATGCTGGCTTTCGAAATTCCGAAACGCTTTCTCACCGCTAGGGAGAGAAAATCATGAGCTGCAGGGTCCGGGTTTTCTGTAATGAAGCGCAGACAGTTGACTTCTGGACTCGCTGGGTCAGAACTGGATCTGGTAGTGGTACAAACTTCAGCTACAGTTCCAATGCCAGGAGGAACCACACGCTGTTCGGCCACTTGTGGGCCACTATTGCCGCTACCCCTTGAAGGATCTCAGTTTGTTGAGGACCCTCAACAGAAGGTTGTGAGGAGGGAACAGATAAATCTTGGACCATCTGTTCCAGTCGAGGGACATCGCGTCCACTGCTTCCGCTAAGGGGTCCTCGTACGGCACGTACAGGGGCAACTTCTTGTTGTCTTTCGTCGCAAAGAGGTCTCTCTGCAGTTCTGGGACTGATTCAGAATGAAGGAGAATGATCCTGCGTCTAAGGACCATTCCGACTCTATCGGTGTGAACCTGGATAGAGCGTCCGCTGTCACATTGCGGACTCCTTGAAGGTGAACTGCCGACAGGTACCACTTCTTCTTTTCCGCCAATCGGAAGATGGCCAACATCACCTGGTTGAGAGGTGGTGACCTCGATCCTTGTCGATTCAAGTATCTCACAACTACCTCGCTGTCTATCACCAACCTTATGTGGATCGAGTGACGCGGGGAGACTTTCTTTAAGGTAAGGAGCACTGCCCTAGCTTCTAGAAAGTTTTATGTGAAAGGTCTTGAATAGCTTGGACCAAGTCCCCTGGACTTTTTTACGATGAGAGTGACCTCCCCATCCCTCCTTCGAGGCGTCTAAGTGAATCGTCACCGACGGGGGAGGTGGCTGAAGAAGAACCGACTTCTTTAGATGTCTGGCTTGGGACCAAGGCCTGAGAAGAGTACTTAGCCGAAGCGGCTGGTCTTCTCAGATCTCTTCGCGCGTTTGATGCATAACTTCTCCAAACTCCGATTGCATCCTTTAGCTGTGCTCTTAGCACTGGGTCTGTCACCGAAGCAAACTGGAGAGAGCGCATTACCCTCTCCTGCTCGTGTCTTGATATCCTTTCGGAATCTAGAAGTCTCTTGACAGAACCCGCTATCTCCTTCCTTTTCTTCGCCGGGATGGAGAAACGGTGTGACAAAAGGTCCCAGTGGATTCCCAGCCACTGGAACTTTTGAGATGGAGAAAGTCGAGACTTTTTCTGTTGATCTTGAAGCCTAGGTACTCTAGGAACTGGATCACTTGACTGGAAGCTTGCAAGCATTCTGTCTCGGATGCTGCCCACACCAACCAGTCGTCCAGGTAGGCTACTACCTGAATTCCCTTTAGGCGTAATTGTTTGAGAGCTACGCTCACAAGCTTCGTAAAAATCCTTGGGGCTATGTTTAGCCCGAATGGCATGGCTCCGAAGGCGTATAGTCTTCGTTGTAGCCTGAACCCTAGGTAGGGGGAGAGTCGATGGCTAATTGGAATGTGCCAATAGGCGTCTGACAAGTCTATAGAGACGGAATATGCCCTCTTGGGCAGTAAGGTCCTTATGTGTTGCAGTGTTAGCATTTTGAATTTGCAATTCACTATGAACTTGTTGAGTGGCGACAAGTCCAGAATGACTCTGAGCTTTTCCGAGTCTTTCTTGGGAACACAAAACAGTCTCCCTTAGAAATTGATGGGCTTCACCCTTCGGATCACCTTTTTTCTCCAACAGTTCTTGAACGTACTCCTCCATAACGGGGGTGGAGTGTTGGAAAAACCGAAGGCACGGGGGTGGAGTGCTGTACCAGCTCCCGCCCAGTCCATTCTTGAGTAGGCTGTGGGCCCAGGAATCGAAGGTTCACCGATCCCGAAATTTCAGAAGTCTCCCTCCTACTGGTATCACCTCACTTGGACTGCCGTCCTGAGGTCTTGCCTTCCTGACCACGACCACCCCTGAATCCCCTTCCCCTTGAGGGGCGTCTAGACGAGCCTCTGGCTGCTCCTCTAGGCTTTGCTCGAAAGGAAGTAGACTGCCCTTCGAACGCTGGGGTGAATGCCGTGGACTGTGTCGACACGGCCTGGGGTACCCACTGAAAAGTGGTCGGGGTTTGTGCCACGATCTGGGGCACTGGGGGCAATGGCAATTGCAGTTACTGTTGCTGTCTAAGAGGCTTGGCTGGCCGAGACATTAGCCTAGTCCTCATAGTCTTCCTCTTTGGTTGAGGACCCTCATCCGGGGAAGACTTTCTTTTGATAGCCAGGCCCCACTTCTGGAGAAGGTTTCTATTCTCCAAGGCGGCCTTATCAACAACCTCTTTGACCAAGTCGGTAGGGAAAAGGTCTTTTCCCCAAATATTGGAGGAGATTAGTTTCTTTGGCTCGTGCCTCACCGTAGCCGAGGTAAACACGAACTCCCTACAAGCTCTCCTTGCCTTGACGAAGCCATAAAGGTCCTTCGTCACTGTGGCCAGATGAGACTTGGCCACTTCCATGAACATTTCATGGACCTTGGGGTCACTTGCCATCGTCTCGAGAGTAGTCTGAAGAGACATTGAGGCAGTCAGTCTTTCTTTTGTATCGAACTCTCTTCGCAAAAGAAAGTCAGACAGCTTAGGGAGGTCCTTGCCGAACTGACGTCCGGCAATATCAGCCTCCAACTTCCCAACTGAGAACGTAAGATGGACGTCCTTCCAGTCTTTGTGGTCCATAGGCAGGGCCAGCGACAAGGTTTACACTCCTCTAGGGAGGGGCAAGACCTGCCGCCCTCGACTGCTTTTAGTACAGCCAGAAACCTTTTCTGTAAAAAGGGGAAGGCTCTAGTAGGCGAGGACACAAAGGAAGGGAGCTTCCTATTCAATGCGGCTACCTTTGAGTTAGAGAAGCCCCTCTCTTTCATCGAGGATGAAAGTAGAGCTTGAGCCTTAGCATGGTCCATCACTATGACCTCCTTCGGCTCTGTCTCCTCCTTTGAAGCTGGTTCCTTCCTCAGCCGGACATAACAGTCCGGATATGATGCCTTGCTGGGCCAGAATTCCCCCTCCTCCAGGGGAACTGAGCCCAGCTTATCCGAGATGACGATCTTTCCAGTCGTCATCAGCATGTGCTCAGCATACCTCCATGGGTTAGCATCTGAGCACAAGGGAAGGTCTTTCACATTGAGCTTTTTCTGGGGCCCATGTGATTCTGCAAGGCACTGCATTCGCAGTTCCATTGCAGCCGCCTTCTCCTGATTCTCCTTCTGCATTTGTTGGATTATTCCAACAATAGAAGAGAGGGCCTGTCCCAGCTCTACTGGGAGACCGGCCGATGTAGAGGGAATAGGCTCCGGAATATGAACCGGAGTAGCCGACACCTCGTCGACGTCTACCTCTACAACGTCTGGGGCTTGAACTTCATCCTGGGCTTCTGCCAGGAGGTCTTCCTCCCGACACCCGTCCACATCAGACATCCTGTCATCTAACTGGATGTCTTGCATCGCGACCGCGACTTCAGCATCCTCCTGGATCTGAACTTAGGGGATCTCCTCTTGAGGCTGGGGAATCACTGCATCAGCTGATGCCTTAGGGAAAAGATACGCCCTCATCTTCTCACTTGGAAGATAAGGGCCAGAAGTGTTCTTTTGGAAGCCCCTTACCCAGGTACGAAGCTTCTTCCGAGCTATATCCCTTGAATCCTCTGTCCTAGGGGAATTAAAGGTCTCAGTAATCAGGTTAGTGCGCACAGTACATACCTGAGGGTCCCAATACCGGAGATCATCCTTGGAGACAGCGTATGCTGCGTGTCTCCTACAAAACTCATGTCCGCAGAGGTTCTTCCTGCGGACGTTGCAGAAAGCACTTCCCCACTTCGGAGTGTCCTTCTGTAAAGAGAAGAAATTTCCATGAGTATCAAGTGAACTATGTATCACTGGATATGCATAGTATAGCATAACAATTCAGAAAGGAAAGACACACACTTGTGTTTCCCTCACAACCCATTGTTGCAGCCTTCCAGATAATAAAATCAAAATGGTTTATCTCTTCTAGAGTAACCAATGCAAGGTTTCCAGAGGAAACAGGTGGAGCTCACACCTAAGCAATGATTTTAAAATCCTGGATAATAGACAGGAAAGAACTCAGCTTCCTATCTGTAGGGCAACAGCAAAGGGATGTGCAAGAAAACACAATAGTGTTAGAAGACACAGTGCTGTACCAAAACCCTTACCATAGTTTTCTTCTTACTGTATATGTTATACTGAAGAATACTAGCAGAGTATAGGGGGATGTGTGCCGGCCTGCCTAAGGGAGATCTAAGGGGGAAGGCCAGCAATACTTGCCAGCTCCCAGAGCACCAAAGCAAGGAAGGCGTTGCTACTCCCAGGGAAAGAACTTATCCTCCCCCGAGAACAGCAACAAGGACTAGTCTGGTAGATCACAAAAGAAGGAATCATATCCACAGAAACCTTCGGTAGTGACCTAAGGGAGCTAAGCTCCCTTTGTCTGTGTCAGGTCAGCGAGGGGGACTCAGCCCCAAGCCAGACAACACAGACTCAGACTAAAAAACTCTGTTGTTCTGTCCCTCTTGAACCATACTACAGGAACAGGAAGGTACAGTAACACCCCAGTATAGTTTTATCGAAAATAAATTCGGAAAAAACCACTTAGGGATAAGCCCAAGGCTTAAACAGAGGGAAAGGGATTGCATACCTTCTCCGAAGAAAAGAAAGCAACCGGGGAGTATGATAAAGTATACTAAGGCTCCATAAGCAACTAGCCTAGGCACCAAGAGAATCGATTACCTAAATCACCGAAACTCACTCGTATACTATCCTGGAAATATTCCACACAGTCTAAAATGTATAAAGTATAGCCTAAAGCTTCAATAAAATTTTAATTACACTCGGAAAAACCATAATCATGCATGAAGTACTAGGACCAAACGACTAGGCTACATGGCCTAGCGTAGGCCAGAATGGCGAATACTTCGCCAAATAATACTAAGCACGAAAGGAAATCCTATGTAATGCTAAATAGCTAAAATTTATTAAAGCAAAACAACCAGGAATGTCGCTCTGACTAACTAATTTATACCTAGCGTGCGACAGCGTCCAAGACGCCTCTGGTAGGCTACAGCTCTTGTATCAAAGATTAATCCTATTAATCACTCAAAATTTTACCAAGAGCCTACATTTATACATAAAAGACATTATACTCAACTTATCAGAGGCCAACGGAGACGGAGAAGCCATGAAAAGTAGAATAAATCCAAGATTTGCGAGAAAAACAGGAAAAAACACCGAGTTGTTAAGCTACGCAAAAGGATACAGATGGCGCCAGGATTGGCGCCAGGCACGCATACGAATCGGAGGATAGGGATACCTTGGGAGCGGCTCCCCTTTTTCTTTCCCGAATTCGTATCTCGCCAATCACCTCCTACGAGACGAAATCTCTGTCCAGGATGTAGATTGCCATGTGGCGTGTCTAGAATATGTCCTCTGATATGTCGCGATATCCCTTTCACGAGGGATACTTGCTCCAGGAGTTAGAATTCTGGTACCTTAAGGTAAATTCTCTGGGAATATCGCCGTAGTTGTAATATACCCTAGGAAGCTACCCTATAGGAACTTCCATCAGGACGACATGGCTTGAGCCCAAATATATATATATATATATATATATATATATATATATATATATATATATATATATATATATATATATATATATATATATATATATATATATATATATATATATATATATATATATATGTATATATATATTATTATCCGGGGTCTGGGCACCATTAATATATATCATATATTACAGCTGGCAAGTTTAGCAACCTCACCTGTTTGTTTTTTCACAAATCTGTTATACTTGAATGATAATCGAGCACTGAGAAAATTATATAACTCCCAGATGGAAATATGTAAAACCCTGGAGGTCTCTTGCATACACTCAAAACAAACTGGAACCCTTTTACCCCCAATGGACGTACTGGCACGTTTCACAAAACTCATCCCTTTACCCCCATGGACGTACCGGTACGTCCTTGCAAAAAAACTGCTATTACATTTCTTTTTGCATATTATTGATAATTCTTTGATAAACTTCACGCATTTTTGAAGAGAATGAGACCAACCTGACCTCTCTATGTCGAGAATTAAGGTTGTTATAGCAATTTAAAAAAACATACTGCAAAATGTGCATGGAAATAAAAAAAAATAATTCCTTGGGGTTAAGGGCTGGAAAGTTCCAAATAGCCTGGGGGTTAAGAATGAAACACTGGTGATCGAAATAATAAACTTTTTACATGAATAAATATATTCTTTAAAAAATTACAACACTGAAAGAATTTACACCAAATATAAATCATTTGAAATAATAAATCTGAACAAAAACTTGAGCTAAGATAAGAAAATATTACACTCTGAAAATTATATACTCACTTGGGTCCCTGGAACTTAAATTTTACACAAATATTCAATCTTGATAATTAATGAAAATAGTGAACCTCAACACCCTAATGATCAAACTCCTATGAAAATTACATAAGATAACTTATAAACTTACGTGTTTTTAGCTCACAGAGTAATCAAACAGCTAAGCCAAGATAAATACAGTTCACGTTTTTGCAAAAACCTCACAGGGCCAGTTACAAAGAATTTATATCATATCAGCATTTACAAAAACACCATAAATTTGGAATCACCTTTAAAGTTTCTCTGACGTTTGAACACGCTACACACGATATATGTTGGGTAAAGACTTTTTCCCTGTAGAAGGGGAACACACTCGAGGTATATGAGAAAGAGGAGGTTGGCTCTTCCACCAGACAGGCTGGTTCTCTTATGCTGCTCTGCATCCATGGGGCTGCATATATATTGACTTAATCATTCTAGATTCTTCTAGTTCAGGGGTCTAGAAACTTGCATGCTGGCTTTAACGACGCTAAAGTTGCCAACTGTCACGTATCAGGTGCCTATCTCTCATTTAGCTCCTCCCACCCTCCTCCTCGACATAATAAAAAAAGATAGAAACTAACTCTGGGTTTTCAAGAACCTTCTAAACACTTGGCAAATATAACACTTGCATAATCTTTCAAAATCAAGATGCAATACCATGAAAAAATTACATAAACCCCCGTTTTTACATCTGATTGCTTGTATAGCACACTTAATTGGGATTGCATGACACCTTGTAAAAAAATACATGAGATAAAAAGTTAATTCTTTAAATAACATAAATTCACATATACTAACTTGAATGAAAAATTCAATGAAATAAACGACGAAAGTCTTACGCAATTTACATACAATTACACATACCTACATAAGAGAGGCTTACCTTTTGTACTGGCTATACACCTCTTAAATACACATATGAAATACATTAATAAAATATTTACTTTACACTTGACCAGCTTCGTAAGAATATGTATATATATATATATATATATATATATATATATATATATATATATATATATATATATATATATATATATATGTGTGTGTGTGTGTGTGTGTGTATTTATGTATGTATATATATATATATATATACATATATATTTATATACATACATGTATATATATATATATATATATATATATATATATATATATATATATATATATATATATATATATATATATATATATATATATATATATATAAAAGAGAGAGAGAGAGAGAGAGAGAGAGAGAGAGAGAGAGAGAGAGAGAGAGAGAGAGAGAGAGAGAGAGATGGTGTGTTATGGTCAAATATGAGATGAAAACTAATTCAACTAATCTGTTGTATAAATCCTTCAACTCTGTAGATGATGCTTAGAAATATATTAAGGAAACATATTTTGGAATCGTGAGAACATACGAGCTTTTCACGAGTAGGTCTATTCTCTGATTTGAAGAGATATTCTCAAGATGACTGGTAAAGTGAAAGACTCACTACGATGTAAGAGACGATTACTATGTAGTCGTAACCATTCTACGTTACTCTTCCTATAATAATAACAAAATTATTAATAATCATTCCATATCAATATCAGGAAGAATTCATATCAATTGCCCAAATTAATTTATAGGTAGGGAATATTTTTTTTTCTAGATATAGAATATATTAATATCCTGGCACTTTAACGTTCATTGAATTAGTTTTCTGTGAAGAGATGTCAATTAATTTGAGGAAATTCTAAACTTGAATCTAGTTTTAGTGAATGTCACTGCAGGTTACATAACTTTCAAATAAAAATGCATTTAACCTAGGGTAGTGAATCCTAACCTCTTCACTACCAAGGACCCCTTTTATTAAAAGAAGAAATGAAAAAAAAGGACCAAATTTCTTCATCTTATTCTGATGATGCAAAGGAATTCTTCAATCATAATGAACGTTGTATGTCTTTGTCTGATTATCTGGTAAAATTTTTCAAAACGACCCTCCTTTTCATTCAGCAAGATCTTGTTGAAGCTCGATCCTCTTTTAGAGGTGGAAAACGCGCTAATTTAAAGTTTCCATCATAGGATCTCGTGTGATAGCATGTTGGCCAAGGCACCAACCACCTGTTGAGGCACTACATCTAGAGTTATTGGGTCCTTTGACCTTGCCAGACAGTACTACATTAAATCCCTGTATCTGGTTACGGGTCATTTTTTTTTCTTTGCATACAGATCCATCAAATACTTTGGCCTATTTTTCCTGTGTCTTCATACACCTGACAACATTGACATTTCCAATAAAATCTTTTTCGCTCAAGTAAGTCCTTAGATCTTCCCTAAATACTAAGATTCTGACTTTCTTAAGGACTTGCTGGACCAGTTGATAGCTCGTTACCATAGGTTCAATCCTAATGTGAGGGTTATAGATTTTCAATATTAAACAGCTTTATAGGCTTGACTGGTTATCATATATTTCTAGCAGTGCTTCTGAACCTTCCATGAAGTGTTAATAAATCTAGGATTATTTAAAGATTATATAGAGAAAGCAGTCCGTTTGGTCTGAGAGGAAAGAGGCTCATAAACATGCCTCAGATGAAACAGATGATGTTGACGTGATAAGATGGAGAAAGGAAGGAAGAAGACTTCGGGAAGAGAACAAGAGGCATCAGTGGCCAAATCTGGGTTACAACATAATTCCTATTGCAAATCTTCTTCTATTAGCGGGCTCTTTTTCCCCTATTCGTATGGGATAACACCGTTGTCTTCCTTTTGAAGGACTTTGATTTGGCTATTGGATTAGGGAAGACCATTGTCCTTTTGCGAATGTAAATCACAAAATTGCACCATCGGAATTTCCATCGGACATTTATTTTTTTACTTTTTTTTTTTTTGATCAAAAAAATTCATAACAGTAATATCAAGAACGAAAGAAGTTTTAATGGAAGCAGTCCGGCAATGAGCCTTTTCCCAGAGGAAAAATTACAGCCTTTTAACTCTTCTCTTTAAGATGTTCTTATAGCACAATAGTTCTCCTCACACTTTTTACGAGCTGACAACGCAAGAGCCCGGATTTCCCTTTTTTTCATAAGGCATATCTACTGCATCCCTCCATCTTCACACAGCTGTATATGAACTAGCAGAATAGTTCTCCACACACACAGCTGTATATACGTGAACGAGTTGCACCATGAAAATCGGAGCTTATTTGGCACATAATACTAAGCCTTAAGAACCATAAACCACCTTTTAATTATATATCTGGAAACATGGAGACAACTACTAGGAACCAGTTTGGTCTCAGAATAAAGAGCCTCATAACCATGTCTCGGGAGAAGCACGAGATGATAAGATGTTGACCTGATAAGACAGAGAAAAGAAGAAAGACGACATCGGAAATCAATGGAGACTTTTGAAAAGTTCAGCTTTTACTTCTGTGGATTCCTCGAAGCCCTGAGGTGATTAAGATATCATTGCCATTATTCATTTCCCTTCACAAAATATCAACTTCTTTACATAAATGTTTCTTTGTCTATGATGGTATTATAAGGATTACAAGAGAGAAAGAGAAAAGCTTAGTTTTGTGTTTCTATTTTCAAAATTCAGCTGTGGTTCTG
>NC_090728.1:12649359-12659359 GCF_036898095.1 Palaemon carinicauda
ATATATATATATATATATATATATATATATATATATATATATTCAATTGTTTATGAGAGTTTACGTGTATGTGTCAGCATGTGTGTGCGGGTGTGCTCCGACTATATTTGTTTAGATAAAAGGGTACCAACATTAATCTATCTGTTCTTAGTAGTTGAAAAGCACTCATTTATCTCTTAATGTAACGGTCACTAACAGAATTTTGCATTATTTACTCAACCCGATTAATCAATTTGATTTTTCAAATTGCCATATTTTCCTTTGTCCCTAAGATCTCTCTTAATTCTTTTTAAGCTCAGTACCCACACAAAATTTCATTGATTTTGTTTATATATGTGTTTTGAAGACTTTGAATATTTTCATTGAAGAGATTTCTTCCTGATACTAAAAAACATCAGTTTATGTTATCAATGTATGTTTAAAAGGTCGTTTTTTTTTACGATGCTTTTACCAAAACTATCAAAATGGCTTGTTTGATGTTAGATATCCCCTTATAAGAATAATGTATTTCCTAGCTTTTAATCATATAGGCCGTGGTATTTTATATTTGTTTACAACTTATGTCAATATATGCTTACACAACTAATAATATTGCAAAAACAAAATTGAATTTGCTGTTTTTGTTTCCAGAGCAATAGCTAGTAAGAAATGTGTGACGTGTTTTTTGAGGCAATAATTTTCACAGGGACATTAAGAGCAGAGATTTTTGTTCCGTACTTTGGATCAGTCACTGGGTGATATTCTACCTGGTGTCCTTAGACTTTAACAAAAATGTGGCCGGTCCATACAGTAAAACTTTTTCATGAGAATAAAGGTAATGTATTTATTGGTGAATAGATAGATATTTCCTCATTAGCTTTCTAAATAATGGTTTGTAGTACAGTTGTCGTTAAAACTGATGCAAAAAAATTCCGAGTCTTTTGTACATAATCCACTAACTGGCAACTGTCCTGCGTATTTCAAACACTTTTTTCATTTATGGAAAGGTCTATCATACACAATAAAGCTAACATATAATGCACATATATCAAATCTATGAAGTTTATAAGATTCAGAAGAAAAATTACGACAATAGTAAAGATTTCAATGTATAGTGATAACTTCAAACTAGACAAACAAGGCAATTAGAAATTTACGTTCAACATAGGATTACCGACATTACCTATGTATACTTTGAGCAACATGGAACCTAATATTTAATATTATAGTGTATTATTAATGATATTAGTGAAGAAGCATAACATAATCAATAATATTTAAGGGGAAAATATCCGTATCTTTAAACGTAATCAACCACAAATACACACATAGTCAGCAGACCAGTTGGGTGTAATTGGTAATCCTGGATGTTGCTTTCAAGACCCGACAATTGCGATTACTTCAGCTTTGGCTTTTGCTTCGACCTACGACGGTAACATAACACTACCTGGCCAACCTATGAATCACCAGCCGTGTCATAATAGGGGGAGAAGAGAAATTTGCCGTGATATCCCCATTGCCAGCCAGGGCATATCAAAGGGTGGTCTTGCGCCAGGCACCAAAGCACCAGCCTCAGTAAACTGATAACTGACACTTAGAAACAGTAATTATGAATCTGCCTCAGATATCATGCAATGGACAATGGATGCCACATGAACTGTACTTATAGACAACGCCATCTTGCTCGGTAAGTTATAAAGGTTATTCAGTAGAAGTCCAGTTCTCACCATTGTTTATTGTTAGTTTGCTACAGTTTAATGGTGCCTTTGGCTCCCCCAACAAACGTAGTTGAGTCATAATTAAAAAGTAGACACAAAAAAGGAACTCGCACATTCTTATATATATATATATATATATATATATATATATATATATATATATATATATATATATATATGTACATATATATATATATATATATATATATATATATATATATATATATATATATATATATATATATATATATATATATATATATATATGTATATATATATATATATATATATATATATATATATATATATATATATATATATATATATATATATATATATATATATATATATATATATATATATATATATATATATATATACAGATTTTGAGCGAAGCGATAAATCTATTTTTGGGTGAGGTAGCCATGTCGTCCTGATGGAATTTCCTAAAGGGTTGCTTCCTAGAGTATATTTGACTACAGTGATATTCCCAGAGAATTTTACCTTAAGGTATCCAGAATTCTAACTCCTGGAGCGAATATCCCTAATTAAATCTAACAGGGATATCGCATAATATCAGAGGACGTATTCTTGACACTCACATAGCTATCTTCACCCCGAACAGTATTAACGCTTCGAGGGGTTATAGTGACAAGAATCTGAAACGGGAATGAAAAGAGAGCCGTTCCCAAGGAATCTCTCCTATTCCATTACCAGTTTCTATCTGACGAAGGTGGCAGCGCCATCTCCATTCCTTGTAGCGATATACGAGGTGCTACAGATACTGTATTATAGGGAGGGGTTAATAAGCCCTTTTACAATAAAAGGAAGGGCGGGTCCATCAGGACGACGTGGCTACCTCACCTAAAAATAGATTTTTCGCTTCGCTCAAAATCCGTTTTTCGGGCTTAGGCCATGTCGTCCTGATGGAAGTGTACCAGAGCATTACTGTATCTGTGGATTCTTAACCGGTGCCGTACTTTCAAGAAAGTATTTTCCTGGTCCGTCTAGACCTAGAGACCTATGATGTTACCGTCATACATCATTTCATCTAAGCATGAACTATGTTAGTGCTTCCTGCCCCCTACAGGGAAGAGTCGTACTAGACTCTGGAAAAAGTCTCGAGGAGTACATAATAACTATGGATGACTAAATGACAAGCCCTATACATCATAAAGCAAAGTTTGTATAAGAGTGACCAATGTCAGTATGAATTCCTGACATATCCCCAAGGTATCTACTCTTATTACACTATTGGATAACAGTTGTATCCGTATAGAAACAAATTCTGCATCTCTACCACCATCCCCTTAGGGTACAATGATAACCCTTCCTAAGGAAGAGTTAAAGCGAGTTGATTTTTGCTTGAAGAAAGGAACAATCTTAAAAGACGTTCCAAGTTAAAATTATCCTTATTTTACTTTTAATGCTCAGTACATTTCTAATCAAATGCGTGTGGGTGAATAAGAAGCAGTTTTTTTAAAATTCAATAAAAATACATATCAGATCAACATTTATAAAATTTTAAAAATGTGGTTGATATCCGTTAATGCATAAAGAAAAGTCAACAGAAAAAATTGTTTCGTCTAACAGGAAACAGATTTGCCACTTCAATCGAATCATTAATAATAATGATACAGTCTGCATTACTGTTTATTTACACTAGCGTAAGAAACGCTTGGCACAAGTGTCCGTATTATGCTATAGTTCACCAAAGTCAATGGAACAGTTCGTAATGACACGTTAGTGGCCTATCGCTCAGTGTGTAGTAACAGACTGTGACTACACACCCACCCTCTTAATTAATCGTAACAAATTAATTACACGGTTTCTCGCAGATTTAAACAGAAGGTTTAAGAATTCTACCTGCTGTTACCACAGACCTCTTGAGTTGACCCACTTGCTTCGCATAGTGCATAAAGAACACCTTGGAAGACTACCAGCCGGTGTAAGAACGAAGATGTTCAAAGTCCATATAATTAAAGAAATTTTATGGAAGAGGCAACTTTGCCCCGATCATGACTTGCGGGTGTACTGTCTGGATCCGCTCTGCGGATAACATAGGTGAGTTCCGCCCTTAGTTGTTTCAGAGATAAATTTGAACCCGAGGTTTCTCCTTTGAACACCTATCCTCCCTTAAAGTCTGAAGTTCTATGAAGATAGACCTTTAGGCACTCCACTGGACATAGAGATACATTTTCCTTCACAGGGCAGATTCTCTAGGGACCCCACCTGTTGGTAGGTAGCTTGTTCCTGGCATGAAACGTTGGGTCTGGAAACAGATTCAGATCTCCTTTCAAGAACTGAACGTGGTCTTCCTCTCTCAAGAGAGCCACTATTACATTAACTCTAGCCCCCGAAGCGAGTGCAAACAGAAACATAACTTTTTGAGTTAAATCTTTCAAAGCGTACTCCTCATTTTTAAAAATTTAACCCTGGATAGGTACGGTCCTCGGACACCCCTTTAAGGGTATACTCGGACGCGAACGACCCCGACGCCAAAAAAAATTCTTGAAAAATCAGTTTTTGCAGTAACCTCCTTTTTTCTTTTGCCAAAAAAAACTTCAATGAATGCTTAAAACAACTGTAAAGATAAATACTACTCATCTGCAGAAAAACTATTTATTATAAATATTTTAAAAAATTAAGTAGAAAAAAAAAGACCTGACATAAAAATTCATAAAAAAAAAGTTTATACATATATACACAAATCCTTTTAGGAATTGATTCTTGAATGTTTAGGACACATCTTGATGTATTTTGGATGAAGTCAGACCCATGGAGGTGAAGATCTGAAATGAGAAAAAAAGGGTAACTTTTTTTGGCCAAAAAAAATTGTCCAAATTTCATGAATTTTTTGGGTACCCAAATGAAATAGGAAGTGGCTAATTTTTTTAGGGAATAAACATATGTTATCCTAAAATAGAAATATGTAAAAAAATCTTCATTATTTTGTAAATTACATTTATATCAGGGGCCATATCTAAAGGTAATTTTTTGAGTACTTGGAAATTTCGTAAAAAAATACATATATTTAATATATAATATGATATTTATGCAGGTAAAAATATACCTAAATATCACAAATTCTATAGGGAACAAGAATATATATAGATAGGGCAGCTTACGCTTCGGATATGTCCACAAAATGGCCGCCAACCACACTGACTCAGACTCCCTAATCTGCCACTTGAAATGTAGGAAGGGTATGTCAATTTCAAGGTGTTATTTACTAATCTAATTATTATTGGATATGCATAAAAATTGTATGGTGGGTTGCTGGATAATTGTCGATTATTTTACGACTATAAAATTAAAATTCTGACCCAAAAAATTTTTTTTGAAGGGAAATAAAATCGAAAAAAAAAATGTAAAACAATATTTTAGCTAAAAAAATTTGATGATATTCAATCAAAAAAAAAGTAAACAAAATTTTCCGACAAATAAACATCTAGAGGAATCATTACTCTGTGATAGTTCCTTAGTACGTAGTAATTTTGAAAGAATTGGGAAAAAACGAAAAAATGGCAATCACCGGAAAATCGAACACATACCTATATATACGCCATATCTGGCTAAAAAAAAGATAGGCATGGGTAGCCAGATCATCTAGAAACACTTTCCAACACTATAAAAATATAAGTTTTGCGACACTACTTGCCAATTCCTTACGGTAACTTGACTAAGCAAAAAAATGCAAAACAAATAAAAAGGGGCACTCGTGGAAAAATGGCCATTCTAATATACGGCATTTCAGAAAAAAAAATTTTCAGCCACGTGCTAGGCAAACCATCAAGGCATATTTTCCGACAAATGAACATATAAATGAAATATTACTCTGTGATAGTTCCTTAGTACGTAGTAACTTTGAAAGAAATTGGAAAAAACGAAAAAATGGCAATCACAGGAAAATCGAACACATACTTATATATACGCCATATCTGGCTAAAAAAAAAAATAGGCATGGGTAGCCAGATCATCTAGAAACACTTTCCAACACTATAAAAATATAAGTTTTGCGACACTACTTGCCAATTCCTTACGGTAACATGACTAAGCAAAAAAATGCAAAACAAATAAAAAGGGGCACTCGCGGAAAAATGCCCAACATTCTAATATACGGCATCTCAGATAAAAAAAAAAGACATGCACGTGTTAGCCCAACCATCAAGGCACACTTTCTAACACATAAACATGAAAAAAAATCAATAATATACGGCAATTCCTTACTACGTAGTAAATTTTTACAAATATTGAAAAAAAAAAACAGAAATTGGCAACCGCAGTTAAATACCCAATATACCAATAACTACGTCGTATCTGACAAAAACAAAATCACGCATGGGTAGCCAGATCATCTAGACACACTTTCCAACATTAAAAAAGCAAAAGTTTTACGACACTATTTCGCAATATCTTACGGAAAAATGACTTGGCAAAAAAATTAAAAAAAATTAAAAAGGGACACTCGCGGTAAAATGCCCGACATTCTAATATACGACATCTCAGATAAAAAAAAAGACATGCACGTGTTAGCCCAACCATCAAGGCACACTTTCTAACACATAAACATGAAAAAAAAATGAATAATATACGGCAATTCCTTACTACGTAGTAATTTTTACAAATATTGAAAAAAAAACAGAAATTGGTAACCGCAGTTAAATACCCAATATACCAATAACTACGTCGTATCTGACAAAAACAAAGTCATGCATGGGTAGCCAGATCATCTAGACATACTTTCCAACACTAAACAAGCAAAAGTTTTACGACACTATTTGGCAATATCTTACGGAAAAATGACTTGGCAAAAAAATGAAAAAAAATGAAAAAGGGGCACTCGCGGTAAAATGGTCCTCGTGGTGATGAACGACATTTTAACTAAAAAAAAAAACATGCACATGGTAGCCAAACAATCCACCAAGACTTTCCACAACTGATAACCTATACAAGTTGCACCATTCTACGACAATTTCATAATACGTAATAACTTTGATAATTATGCAAACTACCTCAGAAGGGTAAACTCGGACGCGAACGACCCCGACGCGTCTCAGAAATCGGGGAAGGAGTACAGCTACAGCAATGCACATCTGGACACTACTAGAGCGTGTAGGGGAGACACCTCCTGCAGGTCGATCACCCACAAATTCAGTCACAGGGGTGAGTCACGTGAGAAAAACCTGTTTTTTTTTGACGCTCGGGGTCGCAAACGACCCACCGTACCTATCCAGGGTTAATGCAAATGAGGAACCATATCTAGTGCCCATGAAATGGGTCTTAGAGGCGCTGAGGGTTTAGCACCGACCTTCGGAATTTTATTAAGAATTTTCTTTAGAAAGGTCGACCTGAAAGGTATATAGTATCGGTCTTGTCAAGGCAGACTTGCACGTTGATAATGTGTTGGCTGCTAAACCTTACTCATGAAGGTGAATAAAGATAATAAACAGAAGTCAATCAAGAATTCTTTTTGGTTTCTTTGCTTTGACAAACGACACCTACTTGCTAAGTAAGGGTTGGATCCGGTAGCGGTACAAACTTCAGTCGTAGTTGCAATACCAGAGGTAACTACACGCGGATTGGCCACTTGTGGGCCACTATATTCGCCTTCCTTTTGAACGATCTCATATTGATGACCTTCAAAGGAGGTTGTGCTGAGGGAACAGGTAAATCCTGGACCATCTGTTTCAGTCTAGGGACATAGTGTCTAGTGGTTTCGCTAGCGGGTCCTCGTACGGGGACACATTCTACTTGTTGTCTTTCGTCGCAAAGAGGTCTATCTGCAGTTCCGGGACTTGCCTCAAGCTGAGGGTGAACGATCCTGCGTCTAGGGACCATTCTGACTCTATCGGTGTGAAACTGGATAGAGCGTCCACTGTCACATTGCGGACCGATTGAATGTGAACTGCTGACAGGTGCCATTTATTTCTTTCCGCCAAACGGAGTATGGCTAACATCACTTGGTTGATTCGAGGTGATCCCGACCCTTGTCGATTCAAGCATCTCACTCTCACCTCGCTGTCTAGAACCAAATTACATGGTTCGAGTGGCGAGGAGAACTTTCATTATTGTCAGAAGTACTGCCATGTCTTCTGGAAAGTTGATGTGGAATGACTTGAAAAGATTGGACCAAGCTTCCTGAACTCTCTTCTGGTGAGAGTGGCCTCCACTGCCTTTCTTTGAAGCGTATGTATGGATAGCAACTGACGGGGAGGAGGTTGAAGAGGTATTGATATCTGCATCTGCTTGGCTTTGGACCAAGGCTTGAGAGGCGTTCCCAGTCGAGTCGGTAGTGGTCTCATCAGATCTCTTCGTGAGTTTCAAGCGTATTATCTCCAGACTCCTGTTGCATCCTTTAGCTGTACTCTTAGCACTGAATCTGTTATCGAAGCAAACTGTAGAGAGCCCAGCACTCTCTCCTGTTCGCGTCTTGATGTCCGATTGGATTTCAATAGTCTCTTGACAGATCCTGCTATTTCTTTCCTCTTCTTCTCAGGAATGGAAATTTGATATGACTCCAAATTCCAATGGATTCCCAACCATTGAAATTCTTTGAGCTGGAGATAGTCGAGACTTTTTGATGTTGATCTTGAATCCCAGATGTTCCAGGAACTGGATATCTAACTTAGAGGCTTGCGTGCATGCTGTCATGGATGCTGCCCACACCAGCCAGTCTTCCAAGTAGGCCACTACTTGGATTCTCTTTAGGCGTAATTGATGGACGGCTGCATTCACAAGCTCCAAGAAAAGGCTTGGGGCTATGTTTAGCCCGAATGGTATGGTTCTGAAGTCATAAAGTCTTCTTTGTAACTTGAACCCTATGTAGGAGATGTGATGATTAATTGGAACGTGCCAATAAGCGTCTGACAAGTCTATGGAGAAGGTATATGCCCTTTTTTGGGCAGTAGGGTCCTTTTGTGTTGAAGTGTGACCATCCTTAACTTGTAGCTCACTATGAACTTGTTGAGTGGCGACAAGTCAGGAATGACTTTGAGTTTCTAAGTCCTTCTTTGGAACACAAAACAGCCTGCCTTGGAACTTGATAGACTTTACTTTTCGAATTACTCTTTTCAATAAGAGTATTCGGACATTTTCTTTCAGAATGAGGGTAGCTTGTTGGAAGAACTGAGGAAATGAAGGTGGAGGACTGTTTCAGCACCAACCTAGTCCATTCTTTATTAGGCAGCGGGCCCAGGGATCGAAGGTCCAACGATCCCTAAATAGATGTAGTCTCCCTCCTAATGGAAGCCTCTCGCTTCTGCCGTTGTGGACCTGAGGCATTGCCTCCTTGACCGCGTCCTTCCCTGAATCCCCTTCCCCTTGAAGGGCGTCTAGAAGAACCTCTGGCTGTTCCTCTAGATTTTGATTGAAAGGAAGAAGTCTGCGTTTCAAAGGCTGGGTTAAAAACTGGCGACTATGTCGCCACATGTTGAGGTACCAACTGGTACGTGGTTGGAGGTTGTGCCACTATCTGAAGCACCGCGGTCACAGGAAGTTGCTGTTGTTGCCGCCGGTAGGGCTTAGCCGGCTGAGAGGATAGCCTAGGCCTTTTTGTCTTCTTCTTGGGTTGGGGACCCTCATCCGGAGAAGACTTTCTCTTAAGGTTTAAGCCCCACTTTTGGAGAAGGTTGGCCATATCAGCTTCCAACTTCCCGACTGAGAAGGTAAGGTGAACGTCCTTCCAGTCTTTTTTGGTCCAATGGCAGGGTCAGGGATAACGGCTTGCATTCCTTCAGGGAGGGGCATGGTTTCCTTGCATTCGCCGCCTTCAAGGCTGCCCTATATCCCTTTTCTATGAAGGGAAAGGCTCTGGTTGGAGAGGCCACAAAGGAGGGAAGCTTCTTACCAAAGCTGGCGCCTTTGAGTTCGTGAAGACCCTCTCTTTCATCGAGCTTGCTAGTAATGCCTGTGCTTTACTATGGTCAAGGACTATGACCTCCTTCGGCTCTGTTTCCTCCTTTGAGGCTGGCTCCTTCCAAAGACGGACATAGCAGTCCGGGTAAGAGTCTTTGTTGGGCCAAAATTCCACATTTTCCAGGGTGATTGAGCCCAGCTTCTTCGATATAACAATCTTCCCGATTGTCATTGACATGTGTTCGGCATACCTCCAAGGGTTGGTATCCTAGCGCAAAGGAAGATCCTTCACGTTGAGTTGCTGCGAGTCTGCGTATATCCAGTTTCATCGCAGCTTCCTTTTCATCATTCTTCTTTTGTATTTGTTGAATCATTTCAATAATAGAAGAAAGAGTCCTTCCCAGATCATCTGGGATAGCAGACAATGTAGAGGGAACAGGTTCTGG
>NC_090728.1:12664359-12667771 GCF_036898095.1 Palaemon carinicauda
CCATACACACTGGCAGTTCCCAGCTAATTTAGTATTTTCCCTTAACATCTCTCTGAATTCTCACCAAATGTCCGATATTCACAACTTACTCTGTCCGAATGAGTAACTCAGAAAGAATTCTTCAATCTGGAAATTTAGTGCAATGTTGTATTCTTCATTAGTACATTTATTTTCTTAGAAACTAGTAACTTGTATCTATATGTTCAGTTCTTGTGTACACTAGATTAGCTTAGAAGTCTTAAATCGTTGGTTATATCGACATCTTTTCATATCGCCAATGTATGTAGTATGCTGTATGTAAGTTGAAGATATATTCAAATAATGATAATGTTCTCATTTAGGAAATTTATTCTTGCATTATGAAATTAAACTGAAGCTAAGGTAATTCTTGAAGACAAGAAGTAATTCAAGGTTTAAGTATCAAACTTTAAAATCACTTTCCAATATGAAGTATTGGGATGCCTGATTTCCCTGATAATATGAGTGAATCTCATATAACATTCAAATTAATGTTCATTGTTGAAAATTGCTCCTACAACACAATGATAGTATCATTCTTTACAAAATCGGTTTTTCATTTTTAGTACAAAACACTTCATAGATAATTGATAATATATGAAAGTTTAATGTCAGTGAGTAACATTTACAATTTTCCAGATTCCTAGGTTTTCTATTTTTTATTTCTGACGTCGTAATTCCATCACCGGTTTCAAATTATATTATTTGTCCTAATGCAGAATGGAATCTCTACGTCTGAATTATATCTGTGAAAAAATATAAAGAGATCTTATCGTAGGAAATAACTCTATAGGGATTTTGATAACGAAAATAACTCATCCGTACAAGATAACTATTATTATTATTATTATTATTATTATTATTATTATTATTATTATTATTATTATTATTATTATTATTATTATTATTATTATTTCAATAAGGCCAAATATAAAAGATAAGTAAATTACCCAAGAACATGTGTGTGATAAAAGCAATGTTAAAGAGAGGGAAGAGAAGAATACTTTGGTGAAAATCAACTCATATTAAACTAATTCATATCAGGGTGATAATTAGCAGATGAAATTAATCACATCAAACTTAAAAATACTTGAAAGAAAATTCACCAGCCTCTCCTTAACTTTCAGAACCTAATAACTGTGACAGCCAGGAGACACCACCGGTGATTCATAATAAGGCGAGGAGACAAAAGGCCTTAAAGTGTAGGCCACAACGCAGTAACATTTCCATCGGTTAAGTGGAAAGCCTGCTATTCGAATTACATGCATTAAATCGGTAGCTCACACACCATTGATAATAAAAGATGCATTATTTAAGAAAATAGATGATATAACGCAAAACAGAAATATGCATATACATTATCTTTGCGGAAGATTTATCGTGATTTATAATCAATAGAACTCTCTCTGATCGTCTGACTATAATTGAAGATAGCCCACAAAAATATGATAGAGGTATTTTGCAATATGCAGTCATATGATCAGTGAACAGTCTAAATGTAATACATAGTACTTAGAACTAATTATATTTTTAAAATTTCCTAAATACTAACCTGGACAGGATTGGGAGGTATTTTTTCTTCTTTAGATTAAAATCTAGGAGAAATGAATGCAATACTAGTAGAATAAAACGACAATTAATATTCTTTATATCTCAGGAAGTATTAAGGGCTATTCGCTGAAAGCATGTTCAATAGAATCAGAAACAATACGATAAAATTATGGCAGTCGTAATCATGAATAATTTATTGATGCTGTGTTGCTCGGAAAGATATTAGTCACTATTTACACAAGAATTAAAAAGAAAATCATATAGCATTGAACCTAAAAATCCTTTCATAAAATCCCCTTTATAGACCATTTGAGGAATGAATATCAGTTTTTAAAAGACTTGCTTCAAATAACTAGTGACACCATTAAAGGAATACATGCTTTAAGTAAGTAAATTAAAGTAAAAATCCTTTTAAAATTAACCTTGTACCAAGTAACTATTTGTGCTTATTTAAGTATTTTTTTCTTTATTTTTACTTTGAGATTACAAAATATTTAATACTTAAGAAAAACTTCTGCTTGAAAGAAAGTTCGTGGGAACTGAAATATTTCACTGTAAACTGGTAGTGCATAGAACTATAGCGTAAATAAAATTCTCTCTGCAAGATAAGTGATTGAGAAGAAACACACGCATACATGCACAAACCCATATAACAAAACCGAGTCATATGTATGATGGGTCTCAGAAATAAACCATACTATTATCTTATTTTTTGTTGGTAGTACATTATTATCCTGTTCAGTACCACATTTGAATTAAAAGGTATAATATTGGTTAAAGCACAATGCTCCATTCAAAAAAATTAGGTTTATAGATATAATTTATATTTGGAAGTTTATATTATCGCTACTGCTAACACTATATATTAAAACCCTTTTTATTGTTATCCTCGTGGATATTACCTTAGTTTATTAGGTACATAGGAGTTCATGAAACAAATTAAAATAACCAGTCATGACCCAGTTAAAATGCCTTCATTGAAATATCATTGTTTGCGTGTTATCGATGATGGAATCAATTAAGTGGCTAACTCTTTGAAGGTATTTTAAGCAAAATGCAGATTTTGATATCAATATAATTATATACTTAACTGAATAATAGGAGGGTTGATACGCAAATTTTGCGGGAAAGTATGTTAAAATAATAGATATTGAATAATGTATGTATTGAACCACCTAAGCATTTGAGTTTTTTAAGGTCATTTGAGGTAACCTTTTAATTGGACAGAACTGAGTAATTGAGGGTAAGGCCGTATAGGACTAGTGGTGTAGAATAGATGTGGTGGAGTGGAAGAAAGTATCACCGTATTTGCAGGGAAGGGGGTCGTGTTCCAGTGCAGTGGTTTTGAGTCTTTTTATACACATATATGAAAGTATTTGGTTTATGAGCTACTTCATGATTCTGTATTTAAAGAGAAACCTTCAAAGCCATATTCCTTAACAAGAATATATATATATATATATATATATATATATATATATATATATATATATATATATATCATATATAGTTATATATGTATATATATATTCATATATATATATATATATATATATATATATATATATATATATACGTATATATATATATGTATATATATATATATTCTTATATAGATATATATATATATATATATATATATATATATATATATATATATATATATACATATATATATATATATATATATATGTATATATATATACATATATATATGTATATATATATACATATATATATATGTATATATATACATATATATATATATGTATATATATATACATATATATATATATATATATATATATATATATATATATATATATATATATACACATATATA
>NC_090728.1:12668271-12675771 GCF_036898095.1 Palaemon carinicauda
CAGACCATAAATCTATTTGCACTTAATCTATAATACTTTGGTGACCTGGATATTGAAGGAAGATGATATAGGGACATCCATGCAAATTTTCAAGAACCCGGGACCAAAAACACCAAATCTCTATGAGGAGTGAAAAAAAATGGAAATTATTTTGGCGTAAAACAACACTACTTAACAATGACCCTGGAATCCACCAAAATATTAAAATATTTCTATAATATCTTACAAAAATGTGGATTGACCATTCTAGAATACAAAACAGGTAAAAAAAATAAATCTGAGTAGTTAAAAGCTTCCAAAAAAAAAAAAAAACCCCACACACAAATTTGACATAAGGTATTTACCCTATTGCTCTCTCAGAAATCAATATAATACCTTCAAATTATATGTGGATACCAAATATACATTCTAACATACAATACAAGTAAAATAAACTAAATATGAACACTTAAAAGATTCTAAAAAAATAAAAAACAAAAAAAAAATCTTTTGAGAGGGTCATTTGACATAAGGTTTTTCCCTATTGCTCGCTCACAAATCAACATAAAACCCTCAAATTATATGTGGATACCACATATACATTCTAGAATACAAGACAAATAAAAAAAATAGATACGAATACTTAAAAGATTCTAAGAAATATAAAAAAAAATTCTTCTGAGAGGGTCATTTGAAATAAGGTATTTTCCCTATTGCTCTCTCAAAAATCAAATTAAGACTAAAATTATATGTGGATACCATATATACATTCCTTAAAAAGTAAACTTGAATAATTGAAAGTTGTAATAAATTGTTTAAAAAGTATGTGTTACTACCTCAATTGTGAATGCAGTTCATGCAAGTGAGGATATAGTGCTCTGAGTACGTATATTTCTTGCAATGCACACACCAAAAAAAAAAAAAAAAAAAAAAAAACCCTCGATTTCTTGTTTGAGGAACGAGGACACATGTGGCAATGGTTCCTCTTATTCTGGCCAACCTCGGTGCCTATTCCAGAGTCTATCTGATGCAATATCTTGGTCCACATTAAATACGTAGCCAATGGAGTACCTCAGCTCCCTGGGCAAGGTCTTTGCTTGGAGCCTGTAAACAGCCCACCTCCTAGTCAGATGATCAACCACCTCCAACCAAAATTTATGCCTCGTCAATGCCTTTGTCCCTGCTGCTTGGACCTGGTGCAAGATATATGCATTGGTGTATATAATGTTGATGATATCAAAAAAAAAAAAAACACACACAAAGGCCATCTTCTGGTGCTCCTGATGCAAAAAGTGTTGGCACATAACTGGTCAAAGGTGTCTACACCTCCTGTTGTGGCATTGTACGACATTTGTGGGTCAGTCTTCACTTTTTTTTATTATGGAGGTTTCTGGTGGATACTGCTAAGGAGCTGTACCCTCTTGGTCTTGTTTGCTTGGTGGGAAATAAGGGTCACGTTTTTCTCATAGTGGTACATGGCAATTGACTCTCCTACTTTAATCCTCATCGTAGAGAGTGGCTTTGGGAGATAAAGCTTATCCTTTATAGTCCCAACAAAGTCGAGACCTTTCTTCTTCAGAGCTTCTGCAGCTTGAAGGGAGTTGAACCAATTGTCTGGTGTTATCACTCGACCATGTCATGGATATGGGGCAGTCAATTCCATTATGTAAAACTCTCCATGAGTTTTGTAGGTCGAGAGGTCCCCAGTCCCCTTGCCAATGTAAGGAATGGCATTGCATAAAAAATGCGTGTCAGCATCGCGCATCATTACTATTTTCATCCCATATCTGTAATAAAAAAAAGAAGATTATTCAGTAGAATTCTAAAATAATAGAACAAATATACACTAGAATCACAGGTAAATAAATCTATAAGACAGGTAAGTAAACAATGGAATGACAGGTGGGTAAATGTGATTGCAAGTTAAATAGATAATAAATAATGAGAAATTAAAACAATTATATATAAACGAGAAAGGCAGGTAAGCAAATCTCGAAAAAAAAACTCTACCGAGTATGCAATGGAATAACAGGTAAGTAGTTGTTACTGCAAGTAAATTAGATAATGAATAATAAATGAAAAAATAAAACAAGTACAGTATATATAAACTCTAATGAGAAGTAAGTAAATCTAAAAAAAAAAGGTAAGGAAATATGCAATGCAATGATTGGTAAATATCTAGGGAAAAATCCAAGATAATGATAATAATAATGATAATAATAATAATAATAATAATAATAATAATAATAATAATAATAATAATAATAATAATAATAATAATAATAATAAATTATAATAAATTATAATAATAATTACAATAACACTAACAACACCAATAAGAAAAGAAATATTTACTTTGCAGGTTTATTCTGGATGTACATCTTGAATGGGGTTTTCCCACGGAATGACACCAACTGCTCATCAATGGGTAGATGAGGGGCCAGGCACACTAAACATTCTTGCAGGCATCAACAAAACTATCCCACAGGGTCATGATAGGCACCAACCCGTCCACTTGTATCCTTTGTGCTCGTATCTGGGAGTTGTCAAACCTGAGGACCCTCATTAGGAAAGGCATATCTTTGCATTACTCGATCTGCTTCTGTATAGGGAACATCCTTCAAATGACGCAAACATTTGGGCAACAGACACATGATTGTAGTTCTTCAGACCTGACATTACAAGGATGCCAATCATAGCCTTTACATCACTGATGCCGTTATCCTCTGTAGTGGCCTCTTTGAACTTTATATTTAGCTCTAAAAGCCGCAATCTTATCATTTGTATAAACAGCCATTGCTGCCAACTCCTCTTCCGAAATAAAGAGTTCAAAAAGCTCATGCAAATTTCTAGAACTATTTGCTCGCTCTGTCAACGACCCTGATGGCACTATGTGGGGGCTCGCAACCTTGGCCAATCTAGGATTGGGATCCCAGTGCCAAATATTTCCATTTCTGACCCTGTAGGTTTCTCTGTCATTAAACACAATCGGGGGGACACAGCACTGCCACATAAAGGGCCTCATGCTCTTTTCCTCCTCTTTACTTCATTGGGAGTAGGAGGTAACACTGGATCAGGCTTGGTACTGGTTCATGGCACAGGGGGTGGCACTGGGTAATTGCACAGGGGAGGAACTGGTAGATGGCACAGGGGTGGCACTTGCTGATGGCTGAGGGGTGGTACCGGGTGAGAGCATAGGGTGGAACTGATGTATGGCACAGTTGTGGAACTGATGTATGGCACAGGGGGGTGGCACTGGCTGATGGCGCAGGGGTGGCACTTGCTGATGGCGCAGGGGTAAAACTGGCTAATCGTGCCGGGGGTGGCACTGGTTGATGGCACAGGGGTGGCACTCAAGGATGTATGAAAGTTAATGACGTTCCATAACCTTGCAATGTCATTTTCACTGACGCCTCATCCTCCACATTACCCGAGGAAACTAACACAGCACTAAATCTCATGCTGCCATCTGTCACTGGCGCTGGCAATGATACCGAAGGCACTGATACTGAAGACACTGATACTGAAGTCACTGATACTGAAGGCAGCACAAAGGGTACTTCTTGTATCAAAGAAGTTTCCCAAATACTTTGAGACTTCGACAACGATGAGACGGGGGCCTTTCCCTGAGGGATCCCGAAGGGGGTCAAGGTCAGCTGCGAATCATCAATGTCTTTTTCATCGTTGTCGTCTAAAATCTTCCTCTTACTCCACTTGGAAGTCGATATTCCCTTTCTCTTCAATTGACGACCAGAAGCAAGGCCCAGGGGAGACACAGTTTCCGAAGAGGTGTTGGATGAGGTTAAATAGAAGGATCTTGGCGAGAGGGAAAAGTAGCTGCCATGTGACACAGCCCCCGGTGTCTTCCCCGGGCATGTCGCCGTACTTTTCGTACATGGCCTTGTCCACACAGCTTTTGGCCACACTGGCATCACTATCAGATTCTAAAAGGACCTCATAATCATTCTTGGATGGGAATCTTTTTAGCATTTTCGAAAATTGAAAAGAGAAAAATAAACACACTTTACTTTTCACTTTTCTACAGGCATATGTGGCCACAAAGCCTCATGGTAACCAAATCACAATATGGCAACACTATTCACCATTGCTAACTCAAAATCTCATTAACTTTTATAAATAACATTATGATATATATATATATATATATATATATATATTAAAATGTAAAAGTATACAATTTTATGGTTTGTCCTTTGTTCGGTAATAAGGTACCCATCTGGTGACCGAGCAAAATTTCAATGGCTATGAGCCGGCGAATTCTTGGAGCTCAACTTGACACGTCTCTTCGAAATTTAATCACAACACAAACTGACGCCACGCATCTCGACCCGGCGGGGAAAAGCTGAAACATTCTGCCAAATCTTGAAAAATATGGTTCTGCGCATGCGCTTGGTCCCCGCATGGGATCCACTTTACGCAAGCAGGGTTAAGAAAGTTAAAATGATACAGTGAAAGAAATCACCCATTTGCCTTTTTATAGGGATTAAAATCATTCTTTTTGTAGATTATCTCTGTTCTGCATTTCAATCACTATCTCTTAAGTAAATAGAGAGAAAAAGTATTTAAAAAATGTTTTATAGATGACTGGAGATATGGAATAGATTTCAAGGGATAAATTCAATTATATTCATACATTTAGATTAATATATATATATACTATATATATATATATATATATATATCTTTTTTTTCAAGATTTAGCAGAATATTTCAGCTTTTCCCGCCGGGTCTGCCAAAGATACATATGGAAGGAATTCCTTTTGAGACCCCATCCTTTCTTCCATTAACACTGCTAGCTATAAACTCGCCAAATTTCTTGTCTCTTTACTCCAACCACTGACTCACAACAAATATACATTAATAAACTCGGCCTCCTTTAAAGATGGCATTATCACGCAGGACTCAGACCTGTACATGGCGAGCTTTGACGTGGAATCTCTGTTTACAAATGTTCCTGTTATCGAGACTATCAACATCATTTTAGACAGGCTATTTCCCACTGACGATTGCTTGTTCAACAATTTTAATAGAACTCAATTCAAGTTGCTTTTAGAATTAGCTGTGCTGGATACGCCCTTTGTTTTTAATAATACAGTTTTTAAGCAGACTGAGGGGATGACCATGGGAAGCCCTCTGGGTCCTACTTTTGCCAACATATTTATGTGCTCCCTGGAGGAGCGAGCTTTAGATGTATTCCCACCTAATTTCCGCCCACTCTTTTATAGACGCTACATAGATGACACTTTCGCCTTGTTCATATGTAATTACCATGCTGATACCTTTCTTTAGTATTTAAACAACCAACACCATAACATTAGATTTACGGTTGAAACAGAGACACAGAATTCACTTCCGTTCCTTGATGTGAGGATATACTAATTCCCATAAACCCCCTAACTATTTGCTCACTCTTCCAAGTCAAGGATAAGATCAGCCCCCTGTTTGCCTCGGTGTCGTTTACATCGGTTGCACCAGGAGGCTGCTTAAAGTCTGAATTTCCTCTCATCAAGGAATTAGCTATAGAATGGGTTGTCGACTATCAAATCCAGAACAATCTAACATATGAAATCACAGTAAAAGTTGCAAAACACACATAGATACCAGTCATTTTAATTTTGTAGGAATAACCCGACATATAGACGAACTAACCACCCTTGAATCAATAATGATTAAGCTATCTGTACCTTCTATTAACCACCAGTCGTCTTCCACCCAATTGTTTATTGCCTAATTACCTGTTGTTTTGTTTACACTCCCTTCCATAACAATATTTCGTGTCAGTTCTCCTTACGCTACCGCTGTGGGTAGGGTGTCTTGTTCGTTCTATTCAAGGTTCTTTAATGGAAGAGGTCGGCTCATCAGTGAGGGACGCGCATGTGGGCGGAGCTTTTTGTGACGTCATTTATCGGTGACGGTGGCTGAGATTTGACTTTAACTAGACGTAGTCTTATTTGATATCTGTCACGTTCATTTCTTCCAGAAGAAAAAGATAGAACATTTTGAAAAGACCAATCAAGAACTCCTGAAACTGGTTAGTTTGGAAACGGAAGTGACAGAACCTAAGTTCACATTAACAGAAATAAACAAGTTATTTCAACCTGTGCTAAGTGCAACACAGATAAAATCTCTCATAACTAATGTCTGTCAGTTAATGCAGCGATGAAGACATATCGTTAGCTTTCACTCTCAGAAGCAATGAGCACCAAATGCTATTCATATTTGCGAACTAAAAGAGGATTTCCTCTGCCATCAAAAAGTACACTGAATAAACGAGCGCAAAATCTCAAATGTGAGCCGGGTATTTTGCATTCGGTTCTGTCACTGATGAAGGCAAAATCAGAAACAATGACGGAAATTGAAAAACTTGCCGTTATTTCATTTGATGAAATGAATATTTCTAGTAAGTGGATTTATGACAAAGGGATGGGATGTTTTGTATGAACCTCATGATAAAGTTCAAGTGGTTATGTTAAGAGGTTTGACGGCAACCATGAAGCAACCCATATACTACCAATATGATGACTAATGTGCATAAAAAACTGACTGATATCATTGTTAATGTTGAAAAGGCTGGATTTGCCGTCGTGGCAATTGTCCATGATCTTGGATCTACTAATTTGAGGGTTTGGAAAGAATTCGCGATTGATCCCCTTAACCCAGAAAAAGTCTTTTTTATAAAAATCCATGTGCTGACAAGAATGTCTTCATATTTGCTGATGCTCCCCATATGATAAAGTTAATTATAAATCATTTTCTGGATCATGGTTTTCTTATGGAAAATGGAAACAGCATATTTGCTGCCTGTGTCCGTGAAATGCTAATGAAGACAGTATCAGAGTATGCCTTAGCATATACAGTAAAATTAATAAAACACATATCAATGTAAGTGGCTTACAAAGACAGCGTGTAAGTATGCTGCACAGCTACTTTCAAAGTCATGTGCTAAGGCATTGTATTTTTTTAGGAGAAAGGGGTTTTATTAGAGGGGAACAATTGGAAGGAAACTGCCGATTTTATAGCTACAGTGAATGAATGGTTCGATGTCATGAATTCTTCTGTGATGTAAGGAGACATAAAGGCCCGCAATGCATTTGTGAGAGATTTGGATATAGCCAGAAAAGTGTTCTAAAAAGAATGGTTGATGCTAGGCTGGGAATGAGGGTAAAAAAATCCAAAATTTAATTGCCCTTACAAATTCCAAAAAGGTTTGATATTATCTTGTCACTCAATGATTGGGCTATATAACATGCTAAAACAGTCAGGACATTTCTTTTATTATGACAAGGAGATTGAATCAAGACTGTCTTGAAATTCTTTTTGGATGTATTAGGCAGATGATGGGTTCTCATGATCATCCCGATGCAGTTAATTTTAAATACAGATTGAAAAACTTTTTGCTAAGTAGGGATATTGAACTTGTTAGCGATAAGGCAAATGAAAACCTTGACCCGCTATCCCATGAAATGGTATCATCTGAACATGATGGAAATGGACCTGATA
>NC_090728.1:12683271-12690771 GCF_036898095.1 Palaemon carinicauda
TACGGTATATATATATATATATATATATATATATATATATATATATATATATATATATAGATAGATAGATAGATAGATAAATAGATAGATATTATTATCATCATTGCTATCATTACGCTGTCTATGAACATTTTAGTTCTTTATGAATGCAGTTACTGATCATAACTTTAATGAGCTAGTTACCCATCAAATCCTAACGCCGTAGTAATAAAGGTGTTACCTTTTAAATCTGTTTTCTGCTCACTAATCCCCGCCCCAATCTGAACTCCTGTTTGGGAAAAATAATAATTCGCAGCGAGGCTAGCGGTTGCTGACTTTTGACCTCATCTCCACGTTCGCAAGTAGTGTAGAAATCAGTGTGAACTAATTTCCTGTCATTGTTATACATCTGCTGACCAAAGCACACGTATACTGAATCTGTTTCCTTGTCAACAGGTACAACTGGGAGAGGGGACGTAAAGTAGGCGAGAACCGGCTGGATGCGGTTACATCACCTGCCACCGCTACCCAGAGGCAAGACAACCCCACACTATGTGCGCACAATAAGAACAGATGGGAATCCAAAAGTAGTTAGTTCAGGTCTAGCTCAAGTCGTGGTTGGACCACCCATAGTAAGCCAATCAGCCACGGTAGGCATATCTCAGCCATGGCTGCCATCGATACACAACAAGACGCTCAATATATATTAATTTGTAAGATATTTCAACCGTTTCCCCTTAAGTCCAACCCCCCCCCCCCCCCCCGCCCCCGTGTATCTGTATCTATTAAGTGATTCAATGTTATCTACAATATTATTATGAGCATTTTACAATAGACTGTTCCAGTAATCTTAAAGTTAGCGAGAGACATATATTTCCTCTAATATGTAATTAGAGAGATTTAGAATTCTATTGACTATTTATTTATTCATTATGAACAAGATATCTGCTCATGTTTCTGTGAAAGTTAACTTAGACAATAAATCCTCTTTATGATGTAAAAGTAATCTAATTTCCCGCCTCACATCATTTATTATTTAATTGCCTCAACCAAGGGACATATGATGCCAGATTCTCTCAAATTCAGTGCATAACAAAATATATTTCAATTTTCCTCTCTCTGTGTTTTTTTATGGCAGGATTAACTGTGAAGAATCTAATACATTAGGAAAATTAATCAATTCAAGACTTTAATTTCAATGAATTTTTCGTACTAATAATCTCGGTTTAAATCAATTATTAATTTCAAAATTAGGTTCCTTTTCAAATTAAACATTTATTTGACTGCTGCACGTTTTGAATGTTGTGTCATTTTTTTTCTCAACTGTTTGTATAAAAGCATGTTGTCTTGTTGAATAAAACTAGCTTGCAATTACAACGCCTCTCAGTTTCACCTAACCGTTACGAACATGTACCGCAAGTGTTTCAGACACACTCCTACCGGGCCTTCTCTTCAGAGATCAGAGTCTTGGTCGTGGTATTTGAAGGGCATGGAATCAGATGATAATTGACAGCAGGTATACCTTTTCTTTTTTAGTTACTGGAATTAAACTTCAATTAATGATTTATTATCTGCTAAGCATGCTAGTCATAATCTGTAACCTCATAAAGAGCCGAGTAGTGAGATAGCTGATGAATGTTACTGTGGTTAAGTATAGAGTAAGATTTAGCAGAACAAGAATGAAGGTTTGGAGACCAAAGGCATAATAAGAGCTTTCGTATTCGTTTCTTCTATATCGGGGCTTCAGTTTTGTAACTACTTGGTGTTAACAGTTCTTTTTGTATAAAATAATTCATATAATAATCTTCAAAACTTTTATTCGTGCCATTTAATCATAATTGTAAATTTTGACTACTAAATAAAAGTGATTGGAATTACGATTCCTTGAAAGTACATTTAACGGTTCGTAAAATACCGTTTAGCTCGAATGAATAATGTTGCATTGTTCAATACAGGTGACATATTGTATGTAATCTTATTAATACTACATTTACATAATTTAAAATTCATTGTAATTTTACAGACACACAGACAGACAGACAGACAGACAGACAGACACACACACACACACATATATATATATATATATATATATATATATATATATATATATATATATATATATATATATATATATATATATATATACATATATATATATATATATATATATATATATATATATATATATATATATATATATATATATATATATATATATATATGATCTATTCGGTATGTGGTGAATAAAAAGATGATATTAGCGGTGAAGAATCGGGATTACTTGTATTTCTTTCTTGTTCACCCGGACGTTTTGCATGGAATGATTCATTATCATTCATTGAAGCAAATCGTTATTCACTAACACTTTATGTGACTTTATCTTATAATTCCAAAGCTTAAATGATCGTATTCTTTTCTATTTTTAAACTCATTCTGACCTAATACTTACTTTGGTATTTGTGTTTTTGTACCCAGAGACCTGATAACTGAAAGATGAAGAAACATTTGACTAATATTCAGAGAGTTGAATAAAAGACTAATCCAAGGAAATGAACCAGAAAAGCAAATACCCCATGAAGAGATTCGACCGCTGAAAACGAAAGACAAAGTTGGGTTGGGATGGAGGTGGGAAAGGGGCCGGGGATTACTTTCACAATCTAATTCCATTCTGTTCACACTACATTGAACGACAAATACACGTAATTAAACAAAAGAAAATGAACCATAAAGGAAAATAACCCTTGAAGAGATACTGTCGCTGAAAACGGATTAATAGGAAACATGGAAACAACGAAAGTTATTAACTGAAATAAAGAAATTTTCCGGGAACTATTCAGGACGGAGACGACGAATAGCAAGAGGGGGCAGAGACGGAAATCGGGAGGAACCGAAATCTAAATTTCTTTCTTGATCTTATTATATTCTTTTCACACTACATTGAATGATAAAACGCGCTATAAGAAGCAAATATTACAGCAAATAGATACTAAAATTAGTTTGTTAAAACTTATCACGGAGAAGGGGATGTTAACTAACCATGTAAGCGGTGTTTACAGATAAAGTTAATAAAAGGGAGCATTACAGCTTCTCGTAAAAACAGTCCTTGCAGACATGCGACGTGGTCACGTAATCTCTGGTCTTTGATTCTCGAAACGCCTTTATTCGAGTCGTCAAATCTCTTTCGTTCTCCCCAAGTGATGAGGAAACCATTTCCTTTCGATTCTATTCTTTAGGAAATGGCATTGCGTCTCCAAGACTCACACAGCAAACGAGCGAATGTTCGCGTTAAAAGTGGTATAGAAAAGACGAAGAGGAGAGAGAAAGGGAAAAAAAAAAGTATGACGAGATAGAAAGAAGAGAGAAAGGATGGTTGTAACTAATAGAGAACGAAACAATATATCATGAATATTAGAATAGGTTGTTGGTAGGAATTGTAAATGCTTGGATTATGTCTGGAACATTTTGAAAAATTTCCATTGATATGGACCTTAAGTAATGATTAAGAACGACTGAAATCACAATTCTAAAAATGATTGGGTAAGTACCAAGATTTATGTTATTGTAAATCGAGTTTTATGACTGTTGCTACCATCACAAAAATCAGAAAGATAAAAATAAAAGAGATCGAATAACAAGGAAAGGGAAAATAAAGAAATGCGCTTTAATGATGACGCTGCTCTGTGAATAACTTTGAGCCATCAATGGTAAGATTTATGGATATGTAAATTCATTTGATATCATACTTGACTGATAGGTATAGCATACATATTTATGATAACCAAAAGGCCTCTTATCATCTCGATTTCCTCAGACCGTTTGGGTAAGCTTGTCACTACAAAATTTGAACACAGTGAAGAAATGATAGAAAGTCACATTATAGGATTTCTTTCCAGGCAACCTTTACCCTCCCTAAACATGTCTGAAATCCTACATCTTAGGTGTGAATTCTACGGCAGCATTTGGGGTTTATTCTTCATATTCTATATTTGGGTTCAGGCTTTTTTGTGACACATTAAGACTATTGCAAATACATATATCACTTGTGAAAGAGTAATAATTTATGTAGCCCGTTTTATATATAGGTTAACAACACCCACTACTCGAGAAGAAAGGAAAAAATCGTGTTATGAAAGTTTTAACGGAAACAACGACATAACGAAAGTTCTAACAACACGTCTAAATGATATAGAAGAATAAAAAGAAATCCGATGTTTTTTTTTACAATTGCCTATATACTTTCTAATTACCAACACACCATTACCCAAAATATATTGTTTTCGGACAGGAAGAAAGCAAACTTCCTTCACACTTAGAGATATGTATTTTTGTTTATGCTGTTTAGTAAAACATAGTACAGCATTGTGTTAATCAATTCGAAATCAATAGTTGTTATTAACAGGACTATAATTCAAAGTAATTGATATTATTCGGAGAAGAAAATATTTCAAGAGTCAATGCCGCCGGAAGTCACCTGATTTCCTGTCATACTTTATTAGTTAGCGATACAGTATCATATTATGTAATTTTTCGGGCCTTTCTTTCTGTTACTTGAGACTGAAATCATTCGTCGACAAAATCAAAAGTTTTCTTTCATTTTATAGTATTTATTCAGTACCGAACGCACATCAAACAAATAGATTGATTAGTTAGAATTTCTTTATTTTTATTGCTTGCATATGAAACACACCAAATTCATAGCATATCTGAAAATATATATGGAAGTCCGACTAAGATCGGGTATAAATATCGAGTACAATACTCATGAAAATCAATCCGAGTCAATTTGAGGATGAAAAATACGGCCAAAGGCTAAGGAGAAAATCCTATTCACGACCTTTCTAGGATAATAATCTTATCATTCTGAAATTTTTGATAAAAATACCACAACTAGGATGACAGAAATGAAAGAAAATTAAGTAAATGGATAAGATGAAATTTTAAGATTCAGTAATATATTAATAATTGTTTACAACAACACGCTCTCCATTTACTCCAAAATAATGCAATCCTGCAGTTCTCATCATCTTGCACAGTAATTAGGTGGTTATTTAAATCCTGGAAAAGCGATAATTAGCAAGATATGTTGAGGAAGGGGGAAGTGGTTATAAAAAGAAAATATCTCGGTTTCCTAACCAAAGGACTTAAACTGACATGTCAACATAGTCAACCAAACAGAATTCGTGATGCCAGAGTATATAAACAGAAGTTCGTGATGCCAGCGTACATAAACAGAAGTTTGTGATGCCAGCGTACATTTGATATACTGTATATTCAAAATATACTTAATTAAAAATGGAATAATTTGCTGAAAAGTGTCCATAAAATATACAATTTACAAATAGTGACACTTTTGAGTAATCACTCAATTTTTGATTAAGTATATTTTGCATATACAGTATATCAAATGTACGCTGGCATCACGAACTTCTGTTTGGTTGACGAGGTTGACATGTCAGTTCCAAGTCGTTTGTTGAGGAAACCGAGCTATTTTCTTTTTATAACCCCTCCCCTTCCTCAACATATCTTGCTAATTATTGCTTTCCCAGAATTTAAATAACCACCTAATTACTGTGCATGAAGATGAGAACTGCAGGATTGCATTATTTTGGAGTAAATGGAGAGCGTGGTGTTGTAAACAATTACCAATACATTAAAAAAGGAAACAAAATGAAACCTAAGAGTGATGAATTAAGAATACCTAAACCAATAAATAAGCAGAAATTGATTGAAAAATCACAAACACAGTTATATTTGAACATGATAACAAATAAAACAATGAAAAAAAGAATAGCAGAATAGCTACTTTACACAAGGCAAGTTGTGGTTGAGTTATGGTTAAGAAATAAATGTTATTTATTGTAATCAAAAGTAAGTTAGAATAATAAAAAAAAAAAATTGACGGGAGCTACAACAAGCCAAAGAGACTGTCAATGAAAATATGGTTCACATAATCGGTCAAAGAAGTCTGGGTTACTCGATTATAACTTGTTTGATTATTGGTGATTATTCGAATATTGTGATAGAGATGGTTATAAACTTAAAAATATCTATTCTGTTAAAAAATTTTATATGAACATTTTGTTGAGAATATCATGTTAAGTTGTATCATTGGTAGAGTGGATTAGACCACTATAACTCGATTAATTATAGTATCTAAAGGAAGTCTCGAGAACTGCCAAAATATGATAAACAGAGCAGTTAGATCAACGCTGGACATTCCACCTAGGAATAGGATACTTCTTAATGAGGCTATATTATAAATGTGTTTAATAACTCATCAAGCTTTCAGGATTGGATATAAAATGTATTAAAAAAAAGTATGGAAGAGGATAGTTTGAAATTACTGGACACACAAGCATTTCGATTTTTGTTGAAGAGCCTTCAAAAATGCATTCTAAAGATTGTACATTAAACTCCGTCTTGATACTAGGTAGGCTAAACATTAAAAGTCTTTCCGTAAAGAATTAACATTCTCCGAGTATCATGTAGTGTAGATTTTACAGATGATATGACCTATATCGTAAAATTCTTAAAATGTACCTGCTTAAAAAGTGTAAATAATAGATGTCGTGAGTCCTTCAATGCGCAATTAATGAAGTTTGCCAGTAAAACATAGAATATTCAGCTAGATATAAAACTATTTGATTTGCGATACATTGGAACCAATTGTCCAGGACAAAATATCTCACAGACCCGGAATTTTCTGTACTGTGTTTATATATATATATATATATATATATATATATATATATATATATATATATATATATATATATATATATATATATATATATATATATATATATATGTGTAGCTTAACCAAGTAAGACTCAAAATTTACACACACAAAAAAATACTCTTTTAGCCCTAAATATCTCCACTTATAATTTCAATTCAATGCTTCACCTCGACACATTCCTGCGGAAACTTTGATAATGAAGAGGAAACTTTTTTCAAAAAGAGATCGGCTAAACTTCACACAACATATTAGCCTTCGGTTTTATATCCTTCTGTGTATCTATTAGTTTTTCAAATGTATACCTTGTAAAAGTAAACCTTTTTATCAAGGTTCAGCTCTCTATATCTCTTCCCTCCCGTATTTCATTCCCCCTCAGAGCGTTATATTTATCATAATTATAACTGACTATCCGAGAATTCACGCTCTGACCCTTTGACAGGGCTAAATCTCTCTCACACCATCGCTTGGATGCCCGGAAGCCTTCAGATAGTGCATCTTCTGCAATCTGCGAAGAATCCATATTGCATGTGTATTGTGTCTATGACAAACATTGCGTCTGTCCGTCACAACCGCCACGATCCGCTGCCGAATTTTAAAAGCTCTCTCTTACACTAGTGGATTGACCAATCTGTGCTGATAAGGATAAACCTTGTATATTTCCTCTCTGAACGGCATCTGCCGTTATCTTTAATTTATCCACGGCTTCGGTACACTCTCCGACGATGGACATGAGTACGTACAAAATACGGAGACGGTACACAAATACGTGCGTAGATAGT
>NC_090728.1:12695771-12703271 GCF_036898095.1 Palaemon carinicauda
CTGGAAACCAATCGGTTACTTCATTTCCCATTCTAACGTATGCTTTACTGCCTTTATAGAAACTTTTCACTGCTTGCAACAACCTTCCACCAACTCTATATAACCTCATCACATTCCACATTGCTTCCCTATCAACTCTATCACACGCTTTCTCCAATTCCATAAACGCAAAGTACATCTCCTTACCTTTTGCTAAATATTTCTCACATATCTACATAACTGTAAAAATCTGATTCATACAACCCCTACCTTTTTTAAAACCACCCTATACTTCTAAGATTGTATTCTCTGTTTTATCCTTAATCCTATTTGTCAGTACTCTACCATATACTTTTCTAACCACACTCAACAAACCAATACCCCTTGAATTAAAACACTAATGCACAACTCCCTTACCCTTATATAGTGGTACAATACATGCACAAACCTAATCTACTGGTACCATTGACAACTCAAAACACATATTAAACAATCTCTCTAACAATTCAAGTACAGTCACTCCCCCTTCCTTCAACATCTCAGCTCTCACACCTTCCATACCAGATGCTTTTCCTACTCTCGTTTCATCCAGTGGTCTCCTAACTTCCTCTCTTGTAATCTCTCTCTCATTCTCATCTCCCATCGCTGGTACCTCAACACCTGCAACAACAATTATATCTTTCTCCCTATTATCCCCAACATTCAGTAAACTGTTAAAATATTCCGCCTACCCTTTCCTTGCCTCCTCTCCTTTTAATAACCTTCCATTTCCATCTTTCACTGTCTCCTCAAGTCATGAACCAGCTTTCTTTACTCTCTTCATTTCTTTCCAAAACTTCTTCTTATTCTCTTCATATGAATGAACTAATCTCTGACCCCACCTCAGGTCAGTTGCCCTCTTTGCCTCACTTACCTTGCGCTTTACTTCTACATTTTTCTCTCTATATCTTTCATATTTCTCTACACTATTACTCTGCAGCCATTCTGCAAAAGCCCTCTTTATCTTTTCCACTTTTACCTTCACTCCTTCATCCCACCATTAACTGCCCTTCCTCATGCTGCCTCCAACAAACTTCTTGTCACACACATCACTTACAATATCAACAAAACTTTATTTTACTAACTTCCACTCCTCCTCTAAATTTCTAGTTTCTCTTACTTTCACTTCGTCAACCTTTCTTGATATTTACTTTTTACCCCTGTTTTATTAGCTCTCCAACCCTCACTAGCTCCCTTTTACATCCACCTACTCTATTCCCCTACTCTTTGGCTACAACTAATTTTCCTTCCACCAGAATATGATCAGACATACCTTGGCAATACCCCTAAACAGGTGCACGTCTTTCAATCTTCCAGACATTCTTTTAGTAATCAACACATAACCCATTAACGCCCTTTCTACCACTCTTTCATTTGTAACTCTTACCCATGTTTACTTGTTTTTATCTTTCTTTTTGAAAAAGCTAGAACTTATCACCATATCTTGCTCAACACACATATCTACCAGTCTCTCACCACTCTCAATTTCACTTGGTACTCCATACTTCCCAATGACACCTTCTACCTCTCACGCGCCAACTCTAGCATTTAAGTCACCCAAGACAACTACATTATTCCTTCTACCCAGTCCTTCTACACACTTAGTTATCTCATTCCAGAACTCCTTCCTCTCTTCTTCACTTTTCTCACAACCCATGCGCACTAGCAACAGCCCAGCATTCCCTACCCAACCTAACCCTTACCCACATGAACCTAGATGATATCTCCTTCCATTTCACAACATTACATATCATCCATTCACTCAGCAATAAAGCCACATATTCTCTTGCTCTTCCCATTCCAATCCCAGACACTCTACCAGACATTTCACCATATATCACTTCATCTTTTCCTTTTATTTTTGTCTCACAAAAAGCCAATATAGCCATCCTTCTATTCCTAAACATACTTCCAATCTCACATCTTTTACTCTCTATCATACTACATCCAGGCACATTCAAACACCCCAAAACTAGAGTGCGTGGAGCAGTCAGTTTCCCTCAGGCTCTTGTTAGACATTAAAGACACCATATATATATATATATATATATATATATATATATATATATATATATATATATATATATATATATATATATATATATATATATATAGAGAGAGAGAGAGAGAGAGAGAGAGAGAGAGAGAGAGAGAGAGAGAGAGAGATGGATTTCAGATAAATAAATGACCAAAAAATTAAATGAATACATAAATAGATTAATAAATAGAAAAATAAATGATTGATAAATATCAGAGTAAATAACTTAATAAATAATGTAGAAGTTATTTATCAAAAGGCTAACTTACAATACCGCAAAGTCTATAAAAGTACTATAATAGGTGATACGTGTGGGTGAGGAAGAATGGTTGATTAATTTTAGTGTGAAGTCTGTTGATGACCTCTGGACTCCAGCAAAAGTGTACCAACCATGTGTCACACGATCCTACATAGTTTATTTTGTGCTTGTATTCTCGCTCTCCCCTCGAACTAAAAGAAGCCTGAATAAACATGTCTGCTTTCCTCAATGGTAACGGTGTATATTTTAAACATAAAATTCTTGTTGCCTTGAGCTTTTGTATATAAAGGAGTGTGCTCTATAATAGACTCACTCAGTTGCTTTCACACTGTCTTTGAGTCACAACCTTCTCTCAGCCCGTCACATTGGTGACTCCAGAGTGACTCACTCCTCCCACCTTCCACGCCCCCCCCCCCCACCATTACTATGACGCAGTCAACGCATACCTTCTGTAGCAGTAATCGCCGTCGCCAGTCGTCCATATAGCAAAGCTTTTTCAGTCCCTCAACAACCGTTGGGGGACCAAAGGGCTTCAGTTATCCTCGGGAAACTGATCAGTATCACTCGCCTGCAACCTGCCGCAGACGGCTCTCCTCGTGAGGTGAACCTACTACATGCCCTTGGGGTAAGCCATTTACCTGAACATGTACGCGCTGCCATACCTGATGTCGCCAGTTTACCCATAAAAGACTTGAAGACCAGAGCCGATGCCCTTATGGACAGCCACTTCATGACCTACAAAACCTCCATCAACGCCTCCACTCCTGACAAAGAGGACACCTATTCAACTTCAACCGAAGCTGACGTGAATGCCGTAGGACACACACGCCTATGAATGCCATAGGACACACACGCCTACGAATGACGTAGGCCTATGAATGCCGTAGGACACGCCTATGAATGCCGTAGGACACACACGCCTATGAACGCCGTAGGACACACACGCCTACCCAGTGACGAGCCGGATCGGCAATAAGCCACCCATCATCTACCACTCGCTTGTGCCCCAACCACTCACAGCCACTCACTGCCGCTAATCGGCGCAGTTTTTGCTACTACCACTCCAGATTCAGGGTGCCCTATTTAACATATACAGTATGTCATTTTTAGGGGGAGAGCCATGTACCAACCGTGTGTCAGACGATCGTACATAGTTCATTTTGTTCTTGTATCTTTGCTCTCCCCTCGCACTTAAAATAGCCTGAATAATCATGTTTGTTTTTCTCAATGGTAACGGTGTCAATTTTAAACATGAAAATTCTTGTTGCCTTGAGCTTTTGTGTATAAAGGAGAGAGTTCTATAATAAACTCACTCAGTTGCTTTCAACCCTGTCTTTGAGTCATAACCTTCTCTCGGGCCGTCACAAAAGAGAATTCTATTTTAAGCTGAATCTTATCTTTTACCTGTACACAACTTTGTGCATTAATGTAATGATAAAAAGCCTTGGAAACAAAACAAAGTAACCAGTTACAGAAAAATTAATTTCCCATAAGTAGACAAGAAGCAGCGATTTTATCAAAATGGGTATGAATACATTCGAGAGTATTGCATGCTAGGAAACTAAATAAGATTGAGACATATGCAAATGTTTAGCAGACCTCATAATTGTACCTCACGTGCAGAAAACTATAAATAATGGGATATTATATCCAAAAATAGTGATTCTTACTATTTACGATACATCTGAGAATTCATGAATAAATAGTGAACATACAATACAAGTTTAGTAATTGGAGACGTTCTCGTGAATTGTCCTAGTATATCGATAAGTATCAAAATGCTCCTGTAGACTGAAATTCATTTGTATATTAAAAATAACCAGGTACACGAGTTGTTGATTATTATATTTTTCTACTGTATCTAAAATATTATTTTTCCGTTTGATCTTCAGCAACTGATTTACATATTCAATAATTAATTAAAAACTTAATGTATTATTATGCTCTGACACTGTCCCTAAATTCTCTTTTTCGGCATATTCTACAAGTTTTTTTCTTATTTTGAAATTTTTAAATGTCCTTACAATCAAGTTAGGTGAAGCTTTAGGCCTACCTTGCAAAAGTAGTACTAGTGGAGTTAAATCCAACAGGCTTGTTTTCTTTTATTTTCATAAAGTTCAGTATTACATATCATTCAATGTTTTGTCCAGCTATATTATGTATGGAATCATCTCTAAAGTCTTTGTTGATTGTAATATCTTATTCTAATGTATTTAAAATATTGTCTCTCACTTTGATCTTCACCAGCTGATTTACATGATGAATAATTAATTAGAAACTTCATGTATCATTACGCTCTGACACTGTCAGTAAATTCTATCTTTGAACACTTTCTACAAGCATTTTTTTTTTAATTCTGATAATCCTATACAATCAAGTTAACTTTGCACCAGTAATACTAGTAAGAAGTTGAATCCAAAACGCTTGAATTATCCTTTCCTAAAGTTCAATATTACATATTTCTCAATGTTTTGTTTTATCTATTTTATGATAAGGAATGATATCTAAAGTCACATAACTGAATTTTAATTAGAAAATGTAAGGTATGTACAGCAAGCAAAGCAAGCTGATAAAGGGGAATACCCTCTCTACATTGTTTCTATGCACCGCACTCAAGTAATTAGGGTCTGACTCCAACCAAATTGAAATACAAAAGCCGATGAATGTTAGTATATTGTCAAGTTTTATGACAATGTCCTGCTTATAGACAAAAGCCATTGATTATACACACGCAATTGTCACCATTATGTGACCCCTTCGCACTCAAAAGATACTCTATTGTAGCTAAATAAAGTTAGCTGTTCAGGAGCTTGTCTTATTTTTATGCATCATTCACTCCCGTATCATTGGTGACCCACAAAGCACCTCGAACATACAGCCCACCTCCCAGCTCAATGTTTCATCTGTCATATCTTTCAATGATGTCCACCGCCAGCCCATACTCATCTGTCTATGCTACCACAGTGAAACTCATTCCTTTGCCAGTAAAGAGGCCTTTGCTCGGTTTCAACAGGACTATGTTCAGTTCTGCAATTGGAGCATGGCAATCACAAGTTGCAAAGCAGACTACATCGCCTCTAACATGCCTGGCCATCGACTAAGGCACCCACCACCCACCTATGCCGACTCCTGCCATCCCCCAACTAAAGCCCTTTACACTATTGGATGATGCCCCTCACCTTCAGTTTTGCTACTACTTCTCAAGGTTTGGGGCTGTTGCTAAAACAGTGCTACCATATGTCAGTGGTACAAAAACGTGCAAGTAAACCATTGTGTCGGTTATTGGCCTCCCTATTAACTAATCTCTCTCTATTAAATGATTGGGAATATAATGTGTCCTTTTCTGTTAGATACTGGCACCTGTCTTTCCTTTCTGCCATGTTCCATTTTAAGAGCGTGACCCCCTCATTCCAAGACTACTTATGTCTGCCTGATGGCTGTCAATGGATCTACTGTCCCCACCCATGGTTATTTCACTATTGTTTTGTGGTGCACAGTACACATGTAATTTCATCATCACAGACGTTGCACTCCTCAAACTGCTGGTTGGTGTTGTCCCGTTGCCGTGTGGTAGCTGTGGCTTAAGAAAGGAGATGAGGATAATGACAGATGTTACTCTTAATCTTTTTCTACAGTTCGTATATTTAACAAAATAATTTATTCACATTCTGAAAGAGGACATCAATTATCATTTATGGTAACGCTGAGTACTTCTTAAAGAAAAATGTTAAAGTCACAATGTCAAATCGGCTTCAAGTTCTATATCTAAGTGATCATTAATTTTACACAGTTCTAAGGCCTGGCTGGGGAGATAAAAGCAGCAGGGGCTTTTTATGAAGTTAAAAAAAGTTTACATAGTGATTAGCAAAGACTTTGTAAGGACAGGGTTAGCCTAGAACGACGGGACGGCACTGCAGTAGTCTCTTGGATTATCTAATTCTTTTTGGCCATACTTTCTCCTTATGTGTGGTAGGACCCAGATGGGGTACCATGGGTATCCACTGGGTTTAGGTAGGGAAGGCGGCTGTCTCATCTCCTCAACCAAGACCTGTGGGAAAGGGATATGACTCAGCAATATGACAGATCAGCAGCACGTCACTGGCGTGGACCAAGGAATTCAGAGCTTCAAAGGCACAGATCAACAATCTTGTTCCTGCATTCGTCTAGTTATTATTTGCTTTCCTTTTTTCATTTACTTCTTGTGACAGTGTCACACATCAAAGCTTAATCAACACCAGTTTATGCTCACCGTAGCCTTAATCACCTACCACCTTTAACCTTATTCTTCACATCAGACGACCTCAGATGTCTACACCCACCTCCTCACATTATATCAAAACATCTTCCACCCAAAACTTTCCCACACCACACCCTTAGTTCCAATCCACCATGGTATCTACCCATATATTAAGAAGATTGGACCCCTTGTGTTTCCAAGATTCAGATGTCTGGACGCAGACAAATTCACAGCCTCTAAATGCACATTTGTCAAAATGGAAGAAATGGTCCTTTCTCAAAAGGCCTCATGAACAAGGTTGCAACCTCTGTACATCATCTTGAAGAAATATGGATCCCTACACCCCTTTGAGGATTACAAGAGTCTTAATCTGAAGATGGAACCAGACTATTACCCCTTCCTCAACATTGCTGATATCACTACCCATCTTCACAGTATTAAAGTATTTTTTACCTTTAGCTCCTGTAGGAGTATTATCAAATATCCTTGAATCTAGAAGACATGACCAAAACTGCTAATGCCACTCTCTTTGGCATATAAAATACCAGTTATTCTTCCTTTGGTCATCGTAATTGCCGGGCCACATTTCAAAGACTCGTGGATGGTAACGTAGAGGATCGCCCCTTCTAAGTACCCTATTCTCTCCCTCAAAAGAAGACCAGCTTTGTCACATTCACATCATTCTGAACCACTTACAGCAGGTCGGCCCAGTAGTCAGGTACAATAATTATACCTTAAATTTCAAAGAAGTTGCATTCTTGCATCGTAGTATCACTCCAGAGGGTACTCACCCCTTCCTGAGAAGATATCAGCAGCATAGAAGTTCCCCATGCCCTCGACTATCAAGGTATTGCATGAGTTCTTGGGCATGGTGAACTATTATGACTGGTTCTAGCTAGCCATAGCTAACACTCTTGCAACTCAACGATTTCTTCAAGAACAAGCCAA